>NC_056731.1:1840698375-1840821440 GCF_019279795.1 Protopterus annectens
GGGAATACTACCGTAATGACTGCAACAGTGAATACACTTGAACATGTACATTTATGGTAAGTGTACCCAACTGTACTTTTTCCAGGGCTCTGTGTTGAGCTCCCTGCTCTTCTGCATTTACTTCTCTGATGTTAAGACATCATACTTTGTCTTAGTAGAGGGCAAAATTGGACAAAAATGGTGAGAGTCAGATGTGCGACTGTACCTTGCAAAAATTAAATTTTTTTGTAATGTATATAAATACAAAAACAAGTCATCACTTCATCTTTTTATAGATAATTCCAATAGCCCTAATATAATCACATTAATTATTTTTCAAGATTAGTTTTACTGAGTGGGCAAGGGAAATTCTGGGGGTTTTCTGATTGTGTGGATGACCCTTAAGTTATATGAAACTGGGTCTGCATTATCACTGATGTGAACAACTTCATTATATGCTTAACTAAAAGCTTTAGACCTTTTTTCTTGACCCAGCCATTACAGTTTCCTTCCTGTTACTGTGATAAGCAAGAGTAGCCATGCATAAGAAGTGTACATATTTATACATATGATTATGCATGGTTATATACAGATTGTATTATTTATAATATAAAATAATTTAATTATATCCCTTCTATAATACAGCACCACTGTTTAGACTGTGTTTTAAATTTATAGTTTTGAATGTTTTTCCAGCAAGCAATGAAACAAAACATATGAGCCAATAATGACAAACTGCCCAATTCAAAACATTTCAACCATAAAAGGCCACATAAACTTTTGTCATTACAATCCATCAATGTCAGTCTGTATGCACAATCTCTGCAGAAGTAAAAGTCATCTGAATAATTCCACATTATAGAGATCTGAAACTAATGAAGAGGTTGTTGCTAGAAAACAGCTTTATACTTCAGCATTTCATCAACAAATTCAGTGTCTGCTGCCCTTGAAGAATACATTGCCTATGTTACATTAAAAATGGTAAGCTAGTATATTTGCAATACAGAATAGGTGGTAAGCTGAAAAACAAGTTCATAGTTATTAGGCATCTCATCCAAAGGAGGACATAGCCAGGACTGTAGCACTCCACCCCTTTAAAATACAAATCTACATGCTGTGGGAGTAGAACCTATAGCCCTCTGCATCAAGATGCAAGTATGCTACCTGCTGTACTACTAACACTGCTTTAAAATTCTATACCACAATAATACCATTTGCTAAACAAAACAGTTGCACATTTTAAGCAGACTTAGCGTGAGCAGCAGTAAACTTCTCTTCCCTTGAAGCTCACAATTCCTTTAAAATACACTTGAAAATAAATTCCACCTGCTAACTCTAAATAGGGTGTTTCACTTTCTCTCACACACCTCAACCTCTGCAAGAAATCTGGACAAAGCCCAACATAAATAGGGGCATATTATAAATATTGCTTTCATGAACTTAGAACATTGCTAGAATAACAGGATTTATGTTAGTATGCATTTTATATGATGGACAGAGGGAAGGTTGGTATATTGTGTGTGCTAGAGACCAGATGGAAGGGGAGTAAGGCTAGGTGCATCGAAGGTGGGTTCAAATTGTTTTATCATGGCGTGGATGGGAGGAGAAATGGCGTAGGAGTTATCCTGAAGGAACAGTATGCTAAGAGTGTTTTGGAGTTGAAAGATGTCGGATAGAGTGATGTTTATGAAGCTGGAAATTGATGGTGTAATGATGAATGTTAGTGCATATGCTGCACAAGTTGGGTGTGCGATGGATGAGAAAGAAAAAGTTTGGAGTGAGTTGGATGAAGTGGTGATGACTGTACCCAAGGGTGAGAGAGTGGTGATTGGAGCAGATTTCAATGGGCATGTTGGTGAAGGAAACAGAGGAGTGGATGACGAAGTGATGGGTAGATATGGTGTTAAACAAAGGAATGCAGAAGGTCAGATGGTAGTGGATTTTGCGAAAAGGATGGACATAGCTGTGGTGAATACGTATTTTAACAAGAGGGAGGAGCATAGGGTGACATACAAGAGTGGAGAAAGATGCACACAGGTGGATTATATCTTATGTAGGAGGGCCAGTTTGAAGGAGATTGGAGACTGTAAAGTGATGACCGGGGAAAGTGTAGTTAGGTAGCATAGGATGGTGGTTTGTAGGATGACGTTGGTGATCAAGAAGAGGAGGAGTGTGAGGGCAGCACCAAGGATCAAATGGTGGAAATTGAAAAAGGGTAATTGTGAGGTGGAGTTCAGGGAAGGATCAAATGGTGGAAATTGAAAAAGGGTAATTGTGAGGTGGAGTTCAGGGATGAGTTAAGACAGGCACTGGGTGGCAGTGAAGAGTTACCAAATAGCTGGGTAACTACAGCAGAGCTAGTAAGGGAGATGGCTAGAAAGGTGCTTGGTATGACATCTGGACAGAGGAAGGACAATAAGGAGACATGGTGGTGGAATGATGAAGTACAGGAGAGTATACAGAGAAAGAGGTTTGCGAAGAAGTGGGATTGTCCGACAGATGAAGAAAGTAGACAGGAGTATCAGAAGATGAGGTGCATGGCAAAGAGAGAGGTGATGAAGGCTAAGGATAAGGCGTATGAAGAGTTGTATGAAAGGTTGGACACTAAGTAGGGAGAAAAGGACCTTTACCGATTGGCTAGACAGAGGGACTGAGCTAGGAAAGATGTGCAGCAGGTAAACGTGATAAAGGATAATGAGGGAAACATACTCACAAGTGAGGAGAGTGTGTTGAGGGGATGGAAAGAGTACTTTGAGGGGTTGATGAATGAAGAGAATGAGAGGGAGAGAAGGTTGGATGATGTGGGGATAGTGGATCATGAAGTACAATGGATTAGCAAGGAAGAAGTAAGGATAGCTATGTAGAGGATGAAGAATGGAAAGGCTGTTGGTCCAGATGACATACCTGTGGATGCATGGAGGTGTTTAGGTGAAATGGCAGTGGAGTTTTTAACTATATTGTTTAATGAAATCTTGGAAAGTGAGAGGATGCCTGAGGAATGGAGAAAGTGTTTTGGTACCCGTTTTTAAGAATAAGGGTGATCTGCAGATCTGTAGTAACTACAGTGGGATTTGATTGATCAGTCAAAGCATGAAGTTATGGGAAAGAGTAGTGGAAGCTAAGTTAAGAAGGGACATGATGATTAGTGATCAGCAGTATGGTTTCATGCCAGGAAAAAGCACTACAGATGCGATGTTTGCTCTGAGAGTGTTGGAGAAGTACAGAGAAGGTCAGAAGGAATTTGCGTTCTGTTTTTGTAGACTTAGAGAAAGCATATGACAGGGTGCCTAGATAGGAGTTGTGGTATTGTATGAGGAAGTCAGGAGTGTCCGAGAAGTATGTAAGAGTGGTACAGGATATGTACGAGGGTAGTGTGACAGCGGTGAGAGTGACACATGCATTTAAGGTGGAGGTGAGGTTACATCAAGGATCAGCTCTGAGCCCTTTCTTATTTGCAATGGTGATGGACAGGTTTACAGATGAGATCAGACAGGAGTCCCCGTGGACTATGATGTTTTTAGATAACATTGTGATATGTAGTGATAGTAGGGAACAGGTGGAGGAGACCCTGGAGAGATGGAGATATGCTCTAGAGAGAAGAGGAATGAAGGTCAGTAGGACTAAGACATGTGTGTGAATGAGAGGGAGGATAGAGGAATGGTGAGGATGCAAGGAGTAGAGGTGACGAAGGTGGATGAGTTTAAATATTTCGTATCAGTAGTTCAGAGTAACGGTGAGTGTGGAAGAGAGGTGAAGAGGAGAGTACAGGCAGGATGGAGTGGGTGGAGAATAGTGTCAGGAGTGATTTGTGACAGACGAGTACCAGTAAGAGTGAAAGGGAAAGTCTACAAGAGGGTAGTGAGACCAGCTGTGTTATATGGGTTGGAGACGGTGGCACTGACAAAAAGGCAGGAGTTTGAGCTGGATGTGGCAGAGTTAAAGATATTAACATTTGCACTGGGTGTGACAAGGGTGGACAGGATTAGGAATAAGTATATTAGATGGTGAGCCCAGGTTGGAAGGTTTGGAGACAACGCCAGAGAGGCAAGATTACGTTGGTTTGGACATGTGCTGAGGAGGGATGTTGAGTATATTGGGAAAATATGCCAAGGATGAAGCTACCAGGTAACAGGAAAAGAGGAAGGCCTAAGATAAGGTTTATGGATGTGGTGAGAGAGGACATGCAGGTGGTTGGTGTGACAGAGCAAGATGCAGAGGACAGGAACAGATCTGCTGTGGCGACCGAAAGAAGATGATGATGTTTGTATGCATTTTTCTGTAGGATATGACATCTAAAACTCAAATGTCTGTCATTATTTAGCAACTTCAATCCTTTTTAGGAAGAATATGGGGCAAAAAAAAATCTGGACATTCTGCAAAAACCTGGACATCTGAGGGGTATGCTACCTCCTTCTTGTACAGACAATATTTGTTTCTTATCCAAAAGACCTGGTTCATGGGGAAGACATGATCAAAGTAAAAAATGAACAGCAAGCAAGAAACAAGCTCAAGATAAATTGCTTAAAGGATTCCTGTACAAGTTATGGACCACACATGATAGATTGGCATTCTGTTTAGTTTACGTGTAAGCCTGCAAAGATAACTGCACGTCTCCAACAAAAGATGACTGCAAGTCTCTAACAAATGTATTGAGCTTCTGAAAATATTGTAATCCTGCCCTTTTATTACAAATACTGTCATATGCATTTCAATACCCAAGGCATATTATACATGATCTAGTTATGTAAATATTCTCGGCATGGCAACAACGAAAAGGCTTTCAATGCTGGTAATTAACAGTATGCTTATTAAAGCTTACTTGTATCTTACAATCTCCGACAAGCTTACCCTGATGGTCATTAAATCATTGCTACTTAAAACAGAGCAACAGGGCACTGTGACAGCATGTATTTCCTGAATAAGAAGAAGCATAAATCAACAGTATAAAAATATGACAGAAAACCAGAACATTCTGCAAAATCAAGGACAGATGAAAAGCCACGGTCGTACTTGTGGTCTACCTTGGATGGGGGAATACTCTGCACACTTACACTGCATAACTGTTCCTTGCTGTCCTTAGACACTTCCAGAGCCACTACAATGGGGAGTGGGGTGCAACAAGTATGTCACAATTTGAAATGTCTCCGGCTGACGGCTCTGACACTCGTACCTTTCAACTTCAGAGCAAGAAATCTGGACAAAGCCATACATAGAACTAGAAGTGGGACACAGACCCAAAAATAAGGACAATTTTTAAATATTGCTCTTATTAACTTAGATAATAGAACAGTAGTAGGTCTTGAATTAGTACGAATTTTCTGAAAAGTATGAAATCTGAAACTCAAATGTCTGCCATTATTTTCTAACTTCAATCTTTAATGACTTGCCACTAATTTGCCAGAAAACCACAATTTTATAAAAAAACGGCCCAAAATGTGATGCAAAAATATAAAGTTGCCACACAATACAGCTGGGAACCTGTCAAAAAAGGGACACCTCTTTAATATTGACACTGTTAACTTGAGCAGCTAACAAAATAAGAGTATCTACATGCATTTCTGAAATAAAAGTAATAACTCTGATCATTACAGTTGTATATAATTGTAAACCCTCCATGTTTTCTTCCAAAATTGCCATTTTGAGGAGGGATTATTAGGGGAGAGCAACATTATGAGGCAAAATTGGGGACAGTGGAGAGGTCTGGATAT
The DNA here is from genome assembly GCF_019279795.1 of Protopterus annectens. Taxonomy (NCBI): domain Eukaryota; kingdom Metazoa; phylum Chordata; order Ceratodontiformes; family Protopteridae; genus Protopterus; species Protopterus annectens. The sequence goes on from NC_056731.1 coordinate 1,840,704,063, forward strand.
TCCAAATTCTACAAAGTGATTTGCACATACCTCTCAACCTCTTAATGCAGGAAATCTGGACAAGGCCAAATATATTTGGGGAACATACAAACACTACTGAAAATTGCTCTTGTATAAACTTAAGACAGTTGATAGAATAACAGGTCTTGCATTAGCATGCATTTTTCTGAAGGTTATGACGTCTGAAACTCAATGTCTGTCATTTAGTGACTTCATTCCTAAATGATTTGCTAGAAAACCACATATTTAATGAGAAAAAAAACAAAAATAAGAAGCAAATATCTATTCATTCTGCAATAATATGGACAACTGAGAGGTATAGTTCAACCGGGGCTGTCTGAGTTTGCTACCCTTCCCCCCTCACAAAATCATGGTCGAATGGAGCCTCCCCTCGGCAGCCATTCCAATGTCCCATTCCTTGGTTATTTTGCCCCATTTACCATAAACACTGTAATGTGCATACTGCTTTACTTCTGCGATGATTTAGATTTCATTTGAAAGTTTTATTTTGCATTTTACAGCACAAACCCTATTGGATATCTGTTAAACAAAGCAATGCAGTCTCACAATGAAATAGACTTAGCATTAAAACTTCTCTGCCCTTGAAACAGCATTGAAACCCACATTCAAAGAAAATACATTTTGCCAGTGGCAGATTAACTCTGGGCTGTTTTCAAAATTATAGGCCCCTTCAACATGAAACCTGCACATGCTCTTTGATACACCTTCCTGACTGTATTACATTATATTCCTTGTACAATGCAGTATAGATGTTAGAGGGCATTTTAAATTTATTGTTTTGAACATTTTTCCAGTAAACAATGAAACAAAATGCATACACCAATGACAAAACTGCCCAATTCAGAACATTTCCATCATAAAAAGTCTACTCAACCTTCTATAGTCCACCAGTATCAGTAAATATGCACAATCTCTGAAGTAGTAAAATCCACATTAAAGAAATCTGTAACTAATAAAGAGGTTGCTTCTAGCAAACAACTTTATATGTCATTGTTTCATCTACAATAAAGTGCCTTTTGCCCTTGAAGAATAAATTGCCCATGTTGCATGCATTAAATAAAAAAATGATAAGCTAGTAATACCGCAATAGGGAATGGATAGCAAACTGATAACAGGTTCATAGTTGCTAGGTATTTTTGCCAAAAAGGACTGCAGCATCCACCCCCTTTACAACACAGTACAGTATCAGCAATGCATCTACCTACTGTGGGAGTAGAACCCACAGACTTCAGCATCAAAAGCAAGTACAATACCTGTTGTGCTATTAACAATGCAAGCAGACTATAAGCACTAGCAGCACTAAACTTTTGTTCCCCTGCAGCTCTCATCTCCTTGTAAAATCTGTTCGACACTCAGCTGTATCTCTGAACTTTGCAGCACAATAAATCTGGAAAAAGCCAAAATCTATTTGGAGGAGGGGGGGCAAAAGGCCAGAAACCAAGGACACATTTTAAACATTGCTTGTATAATGTTAGAAAGTTGCTAGAATAAAATGCTGAGTTACCACCATACATTTCACTGCCACGTCTTGAACCCAGGGGACCCTATGCAAAACAGTCAGAGCAACATGCCACTATGCCAAATCAGCTGTTTTGTGAAAGAGGAAAACGGAAACTTAAATGGCTACCATTTAGTGAATTCAGTTCTCACCATAGCTCAGCTGTCAAACTCTTAGCACAAAACACCTGAAAAAAGCCAATAATGGGTGAATACAGCCCCCAAACATGTAGTGAATTCAGTTCTCACCATAGCTCTCAACCTCTTAGCAAAAAACACCCGGACAAAGCCAGTAATGGGGGAATATAGCCCCCAAACATATTCAGTTCTTACCATAGCTCTCAACCTTAGCACAAAACCTGGATGAAGCCAATAATGGGAGAATACAGTCCCAAAAATAGGGACAAATTTCAAATATTCATCTCATGAGAAAATTGCTAGAATAAAAGCTTTTGTGTTACGATGCACTTTCTGAAGAATATGAAGTCTGATATTCAAATGTGTCATTTTTAACATTTGTTAGCCAGGAAAGTCTGACTTGGAACAAAAGCTAATTTTTAGCAAAGACCCAGGGAGAAACACTCCAGACAGATACGTCTTTGTAAGATGGGAGGAAACAAAAACAGGGAGGGCATACAGACTCCACACAGAAGGTAAGGCACCCCAGCCAAGAATCAAACCAGAGAACACCTGATCATGAAGGGATTCACATCCAGATCTAGTGAGGTCATTGTTCCCCTGTACTCTTCACTTATCAGACCAATGATCGAGTACAATGCCCCATTCGGGATGTATCTCGCCCGACATCTGCAGCAATTGGAGAGACCCCAAAAGTTTCTCACCAAAAGGATAAAGGGACTCCAAAATCTGTCATATGCTGCCAGATTGAAGAAACTCCAGCTCTATTCAGTCGCATACCGTCTGCTCAGAGGTGACATGTGCCTGACATACAAGGCCATGTCCAACCCAGAATTAATGGACATGCTCCACCTCAAAAAATCCAAATCCACCAAAACCACTAGAGCAATTGACTTAAACCTTAGCACGGATATAAATAGGACGTGCTGCAGGGATAGATTTATCACGCAGAGACTCCCTATGCTGTGGAATAGAGTCCCGGTCCATGTGAGGCAGAGCACCTCGCTGGCTCTGTTCAAGAGAAATCTTGACCTGTGGATGGGAGATCGTAGGTTTACCCCAGGAATCATCTCTGTGTCACTGCTGGACAGAGGCACAACAAACTAATGGGTACAGTATTTTTTCATATAAGGGGTGGCGTAAGCCACAAAAATTCGGGCTAGGCTTATAAATGCCTTGGGGCAGATAGCCTAGTATAAACCTATGAACCTATGTAGCTGTTAGACAACAATGCTACCACTGCATCAATGCACCACTGGCTTTGCAAGGTCACAAAAATACAGAAACCACAGATTTTATGAGGAACAGAACAAGTATGAGGGAAAAATCTGCAACATTTTTACAGATGGTGGTGGGTAGGGAATTCAGGCTATTGCCACCTGGGCCCAAGGTACAGAGTTCAAGCCATATTCTCTACCCACCACCACCATGTAGCACCTGGGGCATTTCACACACACACACACACACACATTATCTTCAGTGAAGTCCACAACAACAGTAAGGTTAATGTTGGGGTGTCATGAGTTAATGTTACAATGTGCATAAAACCTTTAGCTGCCATTCACCAGAATCAAGACAGAGCTCTAACCTTGGTCTGCACAAAGTACTATGAATTTTTGATAAATAAGCAGCTTACTGTGGAATTTTGTATTTTTGGTATTAACTTTAATTATCATCTGTTATTGTAATTAAAAAAATAATGCCGAAATCCACCCCCCAGCCACTGCTGCCTACATGCACAGTATTTTAGATAACAAATAAATAACAAATATAATTCCATTCTGAAAATGTACCGTAGCTGCACATGGTACAACTATTATTTCTGGTAAGGAGGATTATGACAGGGATGTTTCTTACTAAACACATAAGCACTGATCACAATATACATTTATAAAATAACAATGAAATAAGTCGCAGCAGTACAGAAGCAGTAGCAAAGCAATAGGTGGCACTTTGATGAGCTTATATGTAATCAGAATGGGCACACACACACTCGCACCTGTTATCTTCAGTGAAGCCCTCAGGTAAAGTAAACCCTTCAGTTCCCACTCTCACAGGTAAAGTAAACCCTTCTGAAACTGTCCGTTTCAGTTCCCACTCGCAAACTGTGCACCGCGCGATGATGTCAACATCTGTGCCTGGACTTGAAGGGCGTTCTTAAAGAAGAATGCCCAAATAACTTTTTTAAATTAAAGATTAACTAGTCAGCAGATTCCAGGGGGGTGCACTTGCACCCCCCCTTGCACCTGCCTGTGGGTGCCCTTGCTCCACACGCCTGTGTTTCACAGCCACTAAAGCCTAACCGTAAACCCAACATATTAGTCATAGGAGACTCCATTGTGAGACACGTAGATGTGTCCTTCACCAGGCTGGATAAGGAGAAAGTCACGGTTAGTTGTTTGTCAGGTGTCAGAATCTGCCATATCACCGGTGCACTTGAGTCTCTCAACAAATAGTCCATGTTGGTGTGAATGACTTGAGACGTACTTCCCTGGACTATATGAAGAGAGACATGATCGAGCTCGCTGAATGTGTGTCCCAGGCAGGTATGTCCCTAGCCTTAAGCAACATTCTACAGTCACCCAGAATGATGCCTCGATACAAACAGAAAATTATCTACTTCAACAATCGGCTTAGTTTCTGTTGTCATTCCAAGGGGATCCAGTACTTGGCAGCCTGGGAAGACATGATCGACAGACCATGATGCCTTGCCAGAGATGTCCTGCATCTGTCTCCCTTGGGCTTCAGGCATCTGGCAAAGGCTCTTCCCTCTCCCATAATGCCTTTTTTAGGCAATGCCATGAGATCAAAATTACCAACATGAAAAGTTCATCAAAACGCAAATTAAAGGTCTTGCTGCTAAACGCTAGGCGCCTAAACATGAAACTGCACTCATTGCAAGAATTCTTAACCCTGGAAGATGCTGACATTTGTGCAGTCATAGAAACCTGGTTCAGAGCTGCAGAGAGCATCCCATCCATACCAGGATACTCATTCTGTCATACATTCAGACCCCAAACTGTGGGCAGCAAAGCAAAAGGAGGTGGAGTTTCAATATATATTAAAGACATACACACTTCCAGGCTGGTCAAACAGTATGACACACAGGAGACACTTCAGGTGCAGTTAACCATTGATAAGACCCCTATTCAAACCATAGCTAGCTACAGGCCCCCAACTTTGACTCAAGATGCCCCCTCCACCTATCTGGACCACTTTGAATCTATCAAGATTCAACCCTTTATCGTGATCCTGGGTGACTTTTAACTATCCAGCCATAGGTTGGAAGAACTACTCATGCCAAAACACAGATGCCCAGAGATTCCTTGATTTCGTCACTGCAGATGCTTGGACCAGCTGGTCAACACCCTTACAAGAGGTGATAATATCTTCGACTTGGTACTAACTAACATGAGTAACTACTGCAGCATCCCTACAGGTCATCCTCCCTCGTAAAATCCAACCACAAAGTGGTCACTTTCGAAGTCACCATCTCCGCTGACCCCCCCCCCCATTACTGCCAAACATAAAAACTTCTCCAAAGCTGATTACAACCTCCTGAGGGAAGGTATAAACAGCTTCACAGCCCCCTCCCCCTCTGTAGGAACTGTCACAAATGTCCAGACCTACACCAAAGTACTATACTAGCATTTATATATAGCTGCATGGAATCAGGAATACCTGACGGGACAAAATCCTCCTCCTCAAGGAAGAGTAACCCTATCTAGTGGACATCTGCAATAAATAAACTCTATAATAAAAGGAAAAATTGCTGTCCAGGACCAAGAAGCAGCAGGTGCCTAACTGGAAGCAGTCTCTCCTTAGATTGAACAAGTGAATAAGAGCACTAGTGAAATCCTCCAAAGCAAACTTAGAGTCCAAACTGGCCATATCTGCTAAAGACAATCACAAGGCCTTCTTCACATGTGCCTGCATTCACAAAGGAAACACTGAAATCTGCTCATAACTTGTGGTCGAGGATACCATATACACAAAGGCTGGAGATATAGCCAAGCTGCTGGCAGACAGGTTCATTGAAAATTTCACCCCTCTGTCCCCCCATCAGTAAATTAGGGCATCCCCAGCACCTACCCCCCTCCCCTTATCTTTAGGGAGCAAGTCGTCACTGCCCTCTCAAAGGCAGAAAAATACAGCCTCCATGGAACCCGATAACATCCTAGGCTGCATCCTACATGAACTCTGGCAGGAACTTGTGTCACCATTAAGCACCCTATTCAACCAGAGTATTGGCTTCACCCCAGCTGATTGGAGGACAGCCACTGTTGTACAAAGATGGTGTGTCCACCGATCCAGGAAATTATAGACCCATCAGCCCAACTAGCCTGTTCTGCAAGGCCATAGAATGAATTATGGACCTCATTAACAAGGACATTGGCAACTTCCGGACACTCTATCTCACACAGTTTGGTTTTGTCAAGGAGAGGTCATGCCTGTTAAATTTGGTTGACTTTTTTGAGACAGTCACTTTTTGAGACCATCATCAAGGCCATGGACGAGGGGAAGATGGTACACAACGCCTACCTTGACCTGGCCAAAGCCTTCGATACTATTCCCCACTTAAGTATAATAAACGCTGTCAACTAGGCATCAATCTGTATGTTACCAGATGGGTAGCAAACTGGCTCACTGATAGAACCCACCTAGTCAAAACTGGGGAAGACACCTCAGGCAGTAGACCTGTAATGAGCAGTATATACTCCAGGGATAGGTCTTGAGGCCTCTTTTGTTTGGGATATACTTTTCTGTGCTGCAGGCCAAAACCATTGGGCTATGACAGACCATGTTTGCAGATGACTGCAAGCTGGTCACTGTCATTAGTTACCCTAGTGATATGGGCATCCTCCAAGAGAGTGTCACCCAAACAAATGACTGGTGCCAGAAACATGGCTTCAAACTGAATGCCAAAAAATGCATCATCATCCCGTTTGGAGAGAGTGACATCCCCACAAATTATCACATTAATAACAAGATACTAAGCATGCAATCAGTTGTGGGGGAATTGGGCATCCAGGTTGATAGCAAACTGACTTTTGACCACCATTTTGTCTCCATTGTATGGAAAAGTTTCTATATGGCCCTCCTTAACAAGAAGAGTATGTCATCCAGGGAGGAGGAGGTCATAACATCTCTGTATTCTTCCCTTATAAAACCCATTATTGAGTACAACACCCCTTTTAGCATGTACCTCATAAAGCACATGCAGCAGCTGGAGAGACCACAGAGGTTCCTCACCAGGAGAATCCAGGGCCTCAAGCACCTATGCTATACAGACAGGCTAAAAGCTCTATCCCTCTACTCAGTCTCATACATACTCCTCAGAGGTGACAGCTGTCTGGCATACAAAGCAATCTCAGATCCTGCCTTGATGGGACTGCTACATATCTGCAAGTCAAGCTCCACTCGAGTAACCCGCATGTGTGACCTCAACCTTATCTGTGACATCAGTAGGACTTGTCGGCAGGAAAATGTGTCCCAGAGACTCCCCCTTCTGTGGAATCAACTCCCTCTCCATGTCAAACAGCGAATCTCATTAAACTTTTTAAGCGCAGCCTGGATAACTAGATGGGGTACAGAAAATACTCCCCTGAGATTCCACCTGTGTCCCTGTTTGACAGAGGCATCAGGTATTGACTTGTCAAACATGGGCTAATTCTTAGCTAGGCTTGTAAGGGCCTGAGGGCCAATAACCTAGTAACTTCTTATGATTAGATATACCACCTTTAAAACTAAGTGAACATAAAATATCTGATTACTTTAGTCAATAAACTCTCTTTTGGCCATGGTGTGTCAAACTCAGAAAATCCTATCTCGCACAGTAAATTTCCAAAGGCATATCTTCTAGGAATGAAGAAGGCATAAATTGCTCTCTGCCTCACTTGTCCCTTGTCAAACGCCCCGCTTTGGCATATGCTTCTCTAAGCATCTCATTCAGCTTGAACGGCCTTCAAAGATTTTTTGACCAAGAAAGTTGCTGGTTTAAACTTAAAAATCTTGTCAATAAAACCACTAAAGACTATATCAGTGCAAACCACACAAATAAGAAAGGCCAGGTGAGTCACTGACACAAACACTTTATTAAAACAAAAAACAGACTAAGATTCTCTAGCACCTCGGCTGTACAAGCCTATACAGAGTATGCCTTTCACCTTCCCCAACATTCCTTATATACACAAAAACTCCCCCCAACTATACTGTTAATCAGTTAAGCAATTAAACTATTTAAAATCATTTCACAAAAAGCATTTCCAGTTGCACTCTTTGTTGAGACCTTTCAAAGAAAGTATGTTCAGTTTTAAAATAAAAATAGATTCCTTTCTTCTCAACTTGTATTTAACATCCTCTAAAATTATGCAGTCATTATATATTTGTTCCAGTACTGTTGCTTGCAACCCTGATGGATCCCCACTGTGAAAATTATGAAAATGTACTGCTACAGGGCTAAGTTGTTTATTCTTTTTGATGTCTCATGTTCCGAAAGTCTTACGGAAAAACTTCTCTTAGTTTCTCCTATGTAAAATTTTCCACGAGGACATTTAAGTCCATACATTACCCCTTTGCTGTCACAATTAAAAAAATCCTGTTCCTGAAATCTTTTTCCATTTAATATCAGGAAAACTTCTAACTACAAACTGGCATATCCTGCACATTTAACACGAAGAAAGGTGGCCGTTAAAGCTACAGTATCATATCTTCCTACCAAAGGCATCCTAAATTTTTCATGTACCAAGAAGTCTTTAATACTTCTTCCTCTTTTGAAGGAGAACCTCAGTTTTGTATTATTCAAGAAATCCACATCCCTTTCCGATAGGCCCCAGTAATGTTTGACCAGACTTTTCTCTGAAAATAGTACATTTAGAAACGAAATGTATGTAGTCCTGTACAACCTTTTTCTCATATGTACTATAACGGCCCCTTTTTCTTTTTATAGTAAGGCTTGTTTTTCCTTTCCACTTTCTTATCCCCTTCCCAGACCATTTCTTTATTTGACCCTCTATCACGAAACATATCAACGGTCCTATTCACTTCCCATTGATATTCCTTTTGAATACTGCAGTCTGCTTCTTAAAAATTCCCCATATGGTATAGATTCTATTGTCTGGCGGGAATATGGTCATGTTTGAATTTTCTATGTATTTTTGTCTTTAAACTACCATCATTCATTCCTTCTATTGTAATATCTAAATAATTAACTTTTCTTCCTGTTTGCAAACCATCAAAACCAATGCCAAATCTATTTCCGTGCAAACTTTCAATAAATTCTGTTACTCCCTCAAAACCCCCTTTACAAACAAAAATCAAATAGTCTATAAACCTAAAATATTTACTACATACCTAATAAAAAATTCACTTCTATAAGTATACAAATTTTCAAAAAAGCCCATAAACAAGTTTGCATACGGGGTGGCAAAAGCTGCCCCCATAGGTGTTCCATGCAATTGCCTGTATAGACACCCATTAAATTAAAAAATATTATTTCTCAAACAAAACAAAATCAATTCTAAAACATACTGGGTTCTAGGAGTGTCCCCCAAGAAAAATTCCTGAGCTTCTATTCCAAAATGTTTGTATACAAACTCACCACATCCACCACAATGAAATGCATCTATTTTCCCCATCTTCTCTCTTATTTTCTCTAAAAAATCAAAAACATCTTTGATATTAGTGTCTTCTGGTTTGGCAGCTGTATAATTTAGCTTTTGGAAGCCACTTATTTTGATTAGACAAACTTGCTGAAATAGTTTTAAACTTTGGAGCTTTCATCCCCATATTTCCAGTGTGAAGAAGCTTGTGGCTTAATGGGACTAACCAGGTGAAAAAATAAAATAAACCAGTTTGCATTTTTTAAAGCATTGGATACCTTCTCGTCTGAATGTATTTGTGACTTTTAACCTTACTTTGGCTTGAAAAGACAAGAAACTAATTTCAAAATAAGCAGCTTGTGATAATACTAAATACGATGTAGAAACAGTGTGAACTACTCCACACTTTTAATTCCATAAATAGAGGGTAGAATACACAATCTTTAAGCTTATTCATTCATCCATTAAGTTTCTAACATCTATTTATCCTGCCAAGGGCCTTGAGGAAGCAAAAATCTGTCCCAGCCTTCAACAGTCGTAAGGCAGAGAATCTAATCCTGGATTCAACACCAGCATATCACAACCATCCTGAACTTATCATTCACTTTCTTCCTCACAAGTACCTAACACATCAGTTCCCTCGCAGCCACTTCAAAGGAGTATCAAAATAAGTAATTAGAGTTCTGCTCACAATCTGGAGTTTGTTCCACTGTGTTTTCACACAGCGAGTAAAAAGTACTGCATGACAGACCATTTTCTGAAAAGTGCATTTAAGTAAGCTTAAGGCAATAGGTGAGGATCAGGGCTTTTTGTCAGATCAGATGGTTGCATTTTTCTCACAACAGGAGCTTGGATTCGTTTTCCAGTGCTGACACAGAGGTATCTTCCTTCAGACAAGTGAAGGTCAAGGTGGTCTTGTTTGCCTGATTTTGTGGTACAGTATGTGGATGTTAAAGTTCTTATTGCACTTAATCAGACAGAAGAACAAGGGCATTTACCTATTAATCTAGTTAGATTTCATCCGCTTATATAAATGTTTCCCTGGTACTTTTGTCTGCATGCCTAGTGGGACTAACATGATCAGCACAAGTAAATAAAGAAAAACAGATTACAGTTTGAAATTCAAGTAAGAGATGAGAGATTCTTCCCCTTTCAGCTGCTCCCTTTAGGGATTGCCATAGCGGATCACTGGTCTGCAGAACGAGTGGCAGTTGACTTTTATGGTGTCGAGTTGCCAGCCCCGGTGCCCAACCTTCCTCAGAAGGCACACGCTCACACCTAGGGCCAATTTAGTGTCAAGTTCACCTGCAGCATGTCTTGGGAATGTGGGAGGAAACCGGAGCATCTGGAGGAAACCCATGGGAACACAGGAAGGACATGCAGACTCTGCACAGAAGGCACCCCAGCCAAGAATCAATCCAGAGAACGTCTTAGTGTGAGGCACCAATGCTAACCGCTGCACCAATGTGCCACCTGCAGATGGGAGATTACATGACATTATTTGATAACCATAATCCTCCTTGCTGGCACAAAAACTGGTAGCAAAGTACAGTACCCAGTGTGTAGATATGTGTGCACACACACATACAATTGTGCGTTTGTGTGAAATCTGATCTTTTATGCACATGCTCATTTTATGGAAATTATTTATATTAAGTTGCTAGGTAGAATAAGTTAATGAATTTTCCACAACTGAGTAATTACTGTGCAAGAAGTATGAACAGACCTGGGGTTATCTAATTCACAAACTAGTGAATGTGTACAGTGTGCCGTTGTAAGTGTTGTTCTTGTGTTCATGTATATAGTTTGGAATCAAAGCTCATATTTTATATGTTTGAAGATGGAATGTAGGCAAGTGGTAAGGCACCTACATGCTTACATGGAAAAGTTACATAGCCTTGGAAAAGGGGATATGCATTTTTCCATGAGGGTGTGCAATTTTGAAGCTATTTGTATAACTAAGAGAATATGACGGTGCAAGTGCCTTGCCAGTGGCCATTTTAAATCCTGATCTATCTACAAGTGTTCATGAGCAGTTACAATTCATACAGTCTTGGAGACCATTAAGGAGCCTAGCCCAAATTCCCAATTGCCCCAAAGCCCCGGCTGTTTAAGTGACTTGCCTAAGGTCACGCAATAGGCAGATGAAGGGGGAAGGATTCAAACCCTGTACCTTTCTAACAGGAAGCAGTGTGTTAAGTCACAAATTTAGTCCTTTGTGGTAATTGTCAGGCATACTAGTTGCAGCTCAAGCAAGGTTCAAAAGTAGACCCTGATTACAGACAAATGTATTGTTGTTTTTTTATGGTTCATTTCTTTATTTGCAAGTTGTTGCAATCCTTACCTAGAGGTAAATAATTTTGCAAATCTGTGTGTCTTAAAGTATGTGTACAGATGTTCTCTTGTTAATAAGTCTTATTAAAGATGCTGTATAAGAACAGTTTAATCTGCAGAGATGGTAATGTTTTCACAGCTGCATTGTAATCCGATCATTTTTTATCCGTTAATGACAGCATCATAAAGTAGACAAAAGTCAGATGTCTACTTTGAAGCGAAAGCCAGAAGAGGACAGTGATTCTGGAAAGGCAAGGTAAAATGAGTATTGATTTTCAGTATATGTGATGTTTTGCTGAAAGATGTGAGAATTTAGTACATTTCTGGCTAAGGTTGTACAGTGAGCTGTATGTTAATGCCAAACATTTTAAACTGTAATAACATGCACACCTGGTATGTTAGTGTACAGAGTTGTAGCATGGGAATTTAGCACCCCACTCAGCTTGACAATTTTCAGATTGGACTGAGAACATTGACATTGCCTTTCAAAAGGACTACACACACACACACACACGGCAGTGCATCCTACCAAGCTGAAATCTTCCATTTTCTCTGGACATCTGTCTGCAGGCTTCTGGTTCTGATGCCAGAGTCTTGATTTCTGAGGGTGAGGACTATTTCTTTTCACTGTTGGCGCCATGGGGGACATCCTTGTTCAGAGACTGAATTTGTTGGTGTCGAACTTCATACAGAGACAGTGACGTAGACCACTCTGAGATCCATGTTTAAGGCATCCAGACAACAGATGTCTGTCATATTGCCATAGAATAAGGAATATAGACCTTAATCCCTTTTTCTTTCCTGGTTTCCCCTCAAGATATAATGAAGTTAACTTCAAATTCAGATTAACTTCAGCAATTGGCTAAGCTTCTGGTGTCATTCTAAAGGGATCCAGTATCTGTCTGCCTGGGATGACATGGTTGACAGACCACGATGCTTTGCCAGAGATGGCCTGCACCTGTCACCTCTGGGATTCCAGACACTGGCTAAGGTTCTTGCCGCCACTATAGTGCCTTTTTTAGGCAAGGTTCAAATGACAAATTCACCACTGTAACAGGAACAGGCAAGCAAAAACTGAGGGTGATGCTACTCAATGATAGAAGTCTAAATCTCAAAATGCACTCACTCGAGGCACTCCTTAAAATGGCGAACATTGATATCTGTGCAGTGACTGAGACCTGGTTCAAGGCTCCAGAGAGCACCCCTGCATTACCAGGTTATAACTCATACCACACTTTTCGGCCATGTATCCTGGACCGGAACACCAAGGGCGAAGGTGTGTCCATATTCATTAAGGATATGCACACCTCCAGACTAGTTGCTCAGCATAATGCAGCCGAGGTTATCCAAGTGCAACTAACTCTTGGGCAAAACTGCAATCCAGATTGTAGCTTGCTACAGACCCCCACCATGCCCCAGGATTCCCACTCCTCTTTTCTTGATGTACTGGCAAATATTAGGGTTCAACCAAACACCCTAATAATGGGCGATTTCAACTACCCCACCATTAACTGGGAAAACTACTCATGTACCAACTCCTTCGCTCAACGCTTTCTGGAATTCATAAACTCCAATGCCCTGGATCACCTTATCCACACCCCCACCAGGGGCAACAATATCCTAGATCTAGTCATTACCAACATGAGTGACCAGTGTTCCACACCTGAAGTCAACGCCTCATTGGTCCGATCCGACCATAAGCTAATTACCTTAGATATCCACATTCTGCCCCCACCCCCCATTAAGGAAACCATGGTAAAAAATTTCTCCAAAGCCAACTTCATGCTTCTTAAGACAGAAGTGGTGAACTTCATGACACCCATGCAGATGGACAGTACAGTTAGGACTACTGAATGCTACACAATTGCACTTTATAAGCACTTACACGAGTGCATGGATCATGCTATCCCAAACAGAACCAAGATGCTATCCTCCAAAAAAGGAAGCCAATCTGGTGGTCCCCTGCCATAAACAAACTGTACAACAGAAGGAAGAAACTGTTGCAAATGAGCTCCTTCGAGTGGTCAGCCTCAGTAAGAAGCTGCAATCCCTGATAAAATCCTCCAAAGCTAGTTACGAAAACAAAATCGCCACTGATTCTAAAGACAACCACAAAGCATTCTATAGCTATGTCAATAATCTCAATGGCAGCACTCGGATCTGCTCTGAGTTACAGCACAATGGCACTAAATATACAGACCCAACTGATAATGCCAACATCTGGGCAGATAGGTTCAGTGCTAATTTACCCCCCCTCTCGCCCTCTAAATAGCCCATCTCTATACTGGAAGAATGCAAAGTTCCTGTAGTCATGGCTGCACACATAAAAACCACACTCTCCAAAGCCAAGAACACCGCATCCATGGGACCAGACAACATCCCAGGCTGCGTCCTACACGAACTACAGAACGAACTGGCACCCCAGTCATAGCCTCACCTCAGGCTTTGTGCCTGCTGAATGGCACACAGCAACGGTTATCCCACTCCACAAGGGGGGATGCCACCATGGACCCCGGGAACTACCGCCACATTAGCCTGACGAGCCTGGTCTGCAAGGCCATGGAACGTATCATCATGGAACTTATAAACAAAGACATTGGTAATCTCCAAACTCTGGACCCCACCCAGTTCGGGTTTGTAAAAGACAGATCATGTCTCCTAAACCTGATAGACTTCTTTGAAGCAGTCACCAAAGCTGTAGATGAGGGTAAGGTGGTTCACACAGCCTATCTAGATCTTGCCAAGGCTTTTGACACCATCCTCCACTCTGGAATTATAGGTAAACTCACTAAACTAGGTATAAATCCCTATGTCAAAAGATGGGTTGCCAAGTGGCTCACTGACAGAACCCACACTGTGAAAGTAGCAGACTCCAAATCCAACTTCAGACCAGTGACAAGTGGAGTACCACAGGGTTCAGTCCTAGGTCCTCTCCTGTTTGGTATCTACTTCTCTGAAGTACAGGCTAACGCAGAAGGTCTTTGGCTAATGAAGTTCGCAGATGACTGCAAACTAGGAGCCATAATCGAAACTCTTAACGATGTGGACATCCTACAAAAGGGCCACACTGAGACAGATGCCTGGTGTCAAAGCCATGGCCTCAAGCTCAATGCCAAAAAGTGCATTGTCATCCCCTTTGGTAAAAACTCTGTACCCATGAACTACAACATAGGCGGTAGTATACTTGACACCAAAAGTGTGATAACAGACCTTGGGACACAGGTGGACAGTCACATTGCCACAGTAGTCAGGAAATCCTTCTACGTGGCATACCTCATCACAAAAGGTTTCTCATCCAGAAAAAAAGAGGTCATTGTTCCCCACTACTCATCAATCATTAGACCCATTCTAGAGTACAACTCCCCTTTTGGTATGTACCTCACAAGACATCTACAACAACTGGAAAGGCCGCAGAAATACCTCACAAAGAGGATTACCGGCCTCAAACAGATGCCCTATGCAAACAGTCTCAAAAAACTCCAGCTTTACTCTGTTGCATATTGCCTATTCAGAGGTGATCTCTGACTAACATACAAAGCTATGTCAAACCCAGAGGTGTTGGACATGCTCCACTTAAAGAAATCCCAATCCCTCCGAGCTACACGCTCTAGAGACCTAAATCTTGTCACCTCAATAAACAGAACATGCCGGAGGGATAGATTCCTTTCCCAAAGACTTTCCATACTCTGGAATAAACTACCTATTTATATCAAACAAAGCTCCTTATTAGCACTCTTCAAGAAAAATCTTGATGATCGGATGGGAAATGGGAAATTCACCCTGGGATCACTTCTGTGGCTCTGCTCAACAGTGGCATAGGAAAATAATTTTCTTGGGTGGCAAAAGCCAGAGTACCTTTTTGGCTGGGCTTGTATAGGCCCCAGGGCCGATAGCCTAGTACCTTCCTATGAACCTAAAGGTGGCTGCACATTGAGTAGCCTTGTCAGCGTAAAAACTGAAAATGCAAAGAAGAAATTTGGAGAAAGTAAGAGAAAATCTGTTAGAAACAGAGAAACTGCAACACTGGTTATGAAGAACCTTGTAGGCTGTTCAACAAAAAAGTTCACTTTTCAGGTTTAAAACAAGAGATGGCTCCCAATAATTTATGGAAAATAAATCAAATGCACTCAGATGTGAGACAAAAGAACACAAGTCAGATGACTAAAGGCTTGAAAAAATAAAAGATTTAGGTAGCTATTCAAGTGAGCTTATAAAACTGGTTAAATCAGAGGTCAAAGTGAAGAAAAAACTGGCCAAACTTGAAGTTTTAGAACTGTTTAAGTAGAAGACAGAACATGTAGAAAAACCCTTTTTATTGTACTAGAGAAGCTGAAAGGACTACACTGCATTAACTTTTTATTAAAATACAAATAAGCAACTGGATTGGTGTTCCACAGCAGGATTTGTTAATCAAGAAAGCACATTGGTTATGTTCCATATCTCACCTTAAGAAAGCAACCAAGACCTGTATTAGTAACGATGTAATCATACCAACAAAAAGAGCTGCTCCTGATAGAACTGACAGAAGGGAGCAGGTTTAAAAATTGGAAACTTCAGAATGTTTGAAAAAAAAAAAACAATTATTATTTGTACACTGGTATACCAGGAAGAAGAGAAACAAGTTATTCCATCTTTCAGGTGGGAGGGGATCTTGCTGTCTTCGGAGTATTTTCATAGGTTCATGGGCAGTGGGACGTGTGAGCCAATCCCAGTTTTCCAAATGCGTCAGTGCACTGTCTGGTTAAGTGACTTGCTCAGAGTCCCATAGTAGGCAAGTAAGGCCAAGGGAATCAAACCCTAAACTACAGGTGTCGGCTCATTAACTGCTCTTAGCCTTGTTCCTCTGTGCTGGTTGTCTTACATTTACTGTAGACCATCAGCCCTATTAGCAGTAAGAATTGTTTGCAAGAGGAGGCTGAAAGACAAAGTTTGACTGTGATAAACTGGTGATAGAATTTTTAAGTATAAACCCCAGCTTGTCATTAATATTTAGAAGGACATTAATGTAACTGTAAGTAAAGTTTTCATTTTGAATAAACAATTGTGATGTAAATTGCATATTCTATTGTAAAGCACTTCTGTATAGGTTCATAGGTTTATACTAGGCTATCTGCCCTAAGGCATTTATAAGCCTAGCCCAAAGTTTTGTGGCTTACGCCACCCCTTATGTTAAAAAATACTGTGCCCATTAGTTTGTTGTGCCTCTGTCCATCAGTGACACAGAGATGATTCCCGGGGTAAACCTACGATCTCCCATCCACCGGTCAAGATTTCTCTTGAACAGAGCCAGCGAGGTGCCCTGCCTCACATGGACCAGGATTTTATTCCACAGCATAGGGAGTCTCTGGGTGACAAATCTATCCCTCCAGCATGTCCTATTTATATCCGTGCTAAGGTTTAAGTCACTTGCTCTAGTGGATCTGGTAGATTTGGATTTTTTGAGGTGGAGCATGTCCATTAATTCCGGGTTGGACATGGCCTTGTATGTCAGGCACAGGTCACCTCTGAGCAGGCGGTATGCGACTGAATAGAGCTGGAGTTTCTTCAGTCTGGCAGCATATGACAGATTTTGGAGTCCCTTTATCCTTTTGGTGAGGAACTTTTGGGGTCTCTCCAATTGCTGCAGGTGTCGGGTGAGATGCATCCCGAATGGGGCATTGTACTCGATCATTGGTCTGATAAGTGAAGAGTACAGGGGAACAATGACCTCACTTGATCTGGATGTGAATCCCTTCATGATCAGGTGGGCAATGTAGAAGGTCTTTCTAACCACTTTAGCAATGTGAGTGTCAAAAGAAAGGCCACTGTCAACCTGGGTCCCCAGGTCCCTGAAAACCTCTTCTGTGCTTAATGGATTGCCACCTGTATGGTAGCTTGGGGTTACCTTGTTTTTCCCGAAGGGTATGACTATACATTTTTTGGCATTTAACTTCAGGCCATGGCTCTGGCACCAGTTATCAGTTTCCGTGAGACCCCTCTGAAGGATATCTGTGTCCGATGTACTTTCTACTATGGCGCCCAGTTTGCAGTCATCTGCAAACTTTGTCAGCCATAGTCCTCCTATGTTTGCCTGTACTTCTGAGAAGTAGATGCCGAACAACAGGGGACCAAGGACTGAGCCCTGTAGGACACCACTTGTGACCGGCTTGGAGTCTGACATGGCGCCAGCAACTCTAACCCTGTGGGTTCTGTCCTTTAGCCAGTTTGCAACCCATCTTGTGACATATGGGTTTATATTTAAGCTGGTAAGTTTCTCTATAATACCCGAGTGGGGTATTGTCGAAAGCTTTTGCAAGGTCAAGGTAGGCTGTATGGACTGCCTTTCCCTCATCAATGGCCTTGGTGACTGTTTTGAAGAAGTCGACCAAGTTCAAAAGGCATGATCTGCCCTTGACAAAGCCAAACTGGGTCGGGTCCAATGTCTGCAAGTCCCCTATGTCTTTGTTTATGAGTTCCATTATGATCCTCTCCATAGCTTTGCAGACCAGGCTTGTTAAGCTTATGGGGCGGTAATTACCAGGGTCCGTAGAGGCACCGCCTTTGTGGAGTGGGACCACAGTTGCCGACGCCACTCCTTGGGCACGATCCTGTGGTAAGGCTAAGATTAAACAGCTGCCTTATATGTGGGTTTAGTTCCTCGTTGAGTTCGTAGCACACAGCCGGGACGCCATCCGGTCCCATTGATGCTGTGTTTTTAGCTTTAGAGAGAGCAGCTTTCACCTGCGCATTTGAGATGTCTTGGAGGCTACACTCCGCTGGGATAGTTATCTCTCCTTTTGGGGGGGGGTGAAGTTTGCACTGAACCTGTCTGCCAGTATGTTGGCAATGTCTGTGGGTTCAGTGATTTTTGTATCATTTTGGACTAATTCTGCGCATATCTGGGAGTTTCCACCCAGGTTTCTAACATAGCTGAAGAAGGCCTTATGATTGTCTTTTGAATCTATTGCAATTTTTCTCTCAAAGTTGGCCTTGGATGATTTTATGAGTGCTCATATTTTTTTACTAATAATGATCAAGGGTGTCTTCTCTTTTATGGATTTTGCTCTATCATGTAACAGCTTTCTCCTCTTATTGTAAAGTTTGTTTATGGCTGGGGTCCACCAGACTGGACTTTTGCCCTTGGTGGAAAGAGTCTTGGTTTTATTAGGGATTGCCTGATCCATGCAGTCCTGGAGGTGTTCGTAGAAGGCATTTGTAAGGGCTTCCGCAGCTTGAATTGTGGTTTCCACTGGCTCGGGGGCTTTGAAGGATATCACACCAGTCTTGAGTAGTGTGAAGTTTGCTTTAGAGAAGTTCTTCACTGTGGTCTTTTTTGTTTGGGGTGGGGGGCGGGATGTGGATTTCCAGTGAGATAAGTTTGTGATCTGATCTCACCAATGAGGGATATACTTCCGGTGTGGAGCATTTTGTCCCCATGTTTGTGATGATGAGATCTAGTATATTTTCTCCTCTTGTGGGGAACGGTGACTAGTTGTTCCGTGACATTTGAATTTATGAACTCCAGGAACCTTTGGGCTAGAAAGTTGGGGCTTGAGTAATGTTCCCAGTCTATATTCGGGTAGTTGAAGTCACCCAATATAATGGTGTTTGGAGATGCATTTATGCCCTCCAGTGTCTTCAGGAAGGCTGTGTGGGGCTCCTGAGTTTGAGAGGGTGGCCTGTAGCATGCTACAAATTGCAAAGCAGTTTTGCCTATGGTTAATTGCACCTGGATGGTTTCCGATGCTTCGTGCGTTGCCACCAACCTGGAGGTGTGGGTATCCTTGATGAATATGGATACACCCCCTCCTTTTGTGGTGTGGTCCGAGTTTTGGGGCCGGAACGCATGATATGAGGTAAAACCTGATAGTGCCGGGGTGCTTTCAGGAGCCTTGAACCAGGTTTCAGTCACAGCACAGACATCAATGTTCTCCATACTGAGAAGGGCCTCGAGTGCATGCGTTTTGAGATTTAGACTTCTGGCATTGAGCAGCATTACCCTTAGTTTCTTCCCATTTTTGTTTTCTAGGGTGGTAGGTTTAGAATTTGAGCCTTGCCTAAAAAAGGCACTATGGGGGTGGCAAGAGTCTTAGCCAATATCCGGAATCCCAGGGGTGACAGGTGCAAGCTGTCCCTTGCGAAGCAGCGTGGCTTGTCAAGCATGTCATCCCAGGCAGACACTGGATCCCCTTTGAATGTCACCAGAAATTAAGCCAATTGTTAAAGCTGATCATCTTGTCTCTATGTTGTGGCATCATTCTTGGTGAAGGAAGGATACTGCTCAGGGTCAGGGTCATACCTGCCTGGGCTGCATAATCAGAGAGCTCCTCTATGTCTCTTTTCATGTAGTCCAGGGAGGTACGTCTCAGGTCGTTCACACCAGCATGGACAATGACTGTGTCATATTTGTACTTGCTGTGGAGTGACCCGAGTGCTTGTGTTATGTGGCGGATTCTAGCGCCCGATAGGCAGCTTACTGTGACCCTCTCCTTGTTCAGCCTGGTGAGTGGGATGTCAGTGTGTCTGACTATGGAGTCACCTATGACAAGTATGTTTGGTGTTGTGTTTGGCCTTAAGGGCTGTGACTGCTTTGCACACTGATTTTGTGGTTTATGTGTTGCCTGTGGTGTGTCATGAGGTGGCAGTTGCTTGGATGTCTGCTTTGGAGGCCTCTACTGTTTAGGTAAATTTTTGCTCAGAGCCTCCGAGTATGACTGTGTTTATGTGTTTGATTCATTGTTGTGATAGCTTTATGTGAGACTGGTTTTGTGGTGTGTGTAGCTGCCTTCTCCTCCTGTCTGGTCTTGCCAGTCCTGAGTTGAGAGAGCTCAGCCTCTAGTTTGGCTAAATAGCTGCATCTCGCAAGTATTTGTGTTATGTGGGAGGAGGAGAGGGTTGTCAGTGTACATGAGGCAATTGTAACATTGCCTCAATATACCCAAATTCACCAACTGGACAGGAGAGGACGCCAGCATCTGGCCCTTCGACATGCTAGAGAAATTTAGAAGTTAGGGGTGTAACTGAATAAGAGAGGACTTAGTAAGGAAGTGGGTACTCCTGGGGGGGGGGGGTTGCTAGTGAGGGACTTTGTATAATACAGAAGTGCTAAACCTGAAAAGAAGATGCTTTTAAGACAAGTAAAAGCTTTTAGGAACAAGTGCTGCACTTTTTAGTTAAGGGATATACTGTTTAGATTACTAGTAGAGCAGTTCTAAGGGAAAAACTGAAGAACAGGCTTTATGGGGCCAGAAAAAGTTCAACCTTGTTACACCGGGCGCTGCCCGATGCTGCTCTAGTGGCAACTCCGCGCTAAAGCACTCTAAAGCGTGCTTGATAGCAGGGGCTGGAAAGAGCCAGGAATTGACCCTAAACGGCCAATAAAACTACAGTTTCAAGTCAGTAACCACTCCCACAGGGGGCAGGGAAGCAGCTCAATGTTTTACACTGCCACTGATCAACAGAGAAACTTTCCTCTAGCCCAAGCAAAAATGGCCTCACAGAAACTTACAAAACAGTTCAAGAACAGCAAGCCTGTAACTTGAACTTTTAAATCTCAGAAAAGTGGAAAAAAGCAAGATTTTTTTTTCAGAGATAGCAGAGGTTCACAAGTAATATCAAGTTATAACAGTGCAGTAAATGACCCCACACAAGAGTGCTAGGTCAGACAGAAAATATGCAAGTTTTGAGAAAAAAAGATTTTAAAATTAAGTGCAAACAGGAAATTCAGTAAACAGCTTTTGGTTGTGCTCTAAATACAGCTACTAATGCAGAAATCAAGTTTAACAAGCCAGAAAATGCTCAAACTAGGCAGCTATGCAGAAAAACTTATCAAATAAACAGAGGAAAAATACTTAAAATCTCAAAAGTGGCTCCTGTCTTCTCTCAGCGTTTTCTCCTCTTGGTGGGTGCTTCACCAACAACCAACAAGCCTGAAAAGACGCCAAAACCACGAGGCAACTAGGTTTTAAGAGAGGAAGATGAAGGAGTTTTGAAAATGACCCCTTTTGGCCAATAAAACTACAGTTTCAAGTCAGTAACCACTCCCACGGGGGGCAGGGAAGCAGCTCAATGTTTTACACTGCCACTGATCAACAGAGATACTTTCCTCTAGCCCAAGCAAAAATGGCCTCACAGAAACTTACAAAACAGTTCAAGAACAGCAAGCCTGTAACTTGAACTTTTTTAAATCTCAGAAAAGTGGGAAAAAAAGCAAGATTTTTTTTTTTGTTTTTGTTTTTTCAGAGAGAGCAGAGTTTCACAAGTAATATCAAGTTATAACAGTGCAGTAAATGACCCCACACAAGAGTGCTAGGTCAAAGACAGAAAATATGTAAGTTTTGAGAAAAAAACGATTTTAAAATTAATTGTACTATTGTACAGTTAGAGGTATTTTAAATTTGAAGTGGGAGAAATGTTATCAGTGACAGCTGGATAGCCTAGTCTTATTAAAGTAAGAAAGCACTTTATATTAGTTGTATGTGTCCATGCTTTGCATTGTAACAATATATGAAAATCTGGAAAGAAGCAAGTTAGTCAATATAACATGATCTTGGGCTTTGGTAATGTAAAGATGTACTGAATAATATTGTAAGTAGAAGTAAAAGATAATGTCTCCTGTTTTTATAGAGGATTATGTCAAGACTAATGGCCATAGTATAAATAGACAAGAAATTTAAGCAAATAGGCTTGAAAAACAAAAGCAATGAAAATAACAAAAAATGCTAGTTTTCTTGCCTTTGCAAAGTTATTAGCTGTTTATTTGTCCATTAATACCTGCTTTTAAATGAAGACGAGGAACAAAAGGGTGCAAGCAGCTAATCACTTTGTTTGACAGTGTCCAATAAATAACAAAAAAACTAATAAAACTAAAAAAAACTGCTGTAAGGCTGAAAACTCAAATGACAAACCGGCACTTCAGCGTAAAATCAATTTAATCACCGCTTTCGTCCAACCAGACTTCATCAGAAATACAAAATTTAATAATTTCCAAGCCATGTACATACTAAATGCATCAGTTGTTAATTACAGATAAATTTTAAGTCTGATGTGCCCCCAGGATTAAATTATGCCACTAACATTAAATGTTTTTAAAGGAATGCGTAGGGGCTTATGCAAAAACTGTTAAATAATCAAGTGTATGCCTGTTCCTGTCCTATTTTTTTTCCTGTTTTTTTTTAAATCATTTGATTGAATGATAGTTTTTTTTTAACAAGATGTAATTAACAGTTGATGCATTTAGTATTTATATGGCTTGGAATTTATTACATTTTATATTTCTAATGAAGTCTGGTTGGGCGAAAGCGGTGATTAAATTGATTTTACGCTGAAGTGCCGGTTTGTCAATTGAGTTTTCATCCTTACAGCAGTTTCTTTTAAGTTTGACGGTGTATTCTGAGTGAAATCTATAAGGGTTCTTTCTTGCACTTGGTAGGTTGCTAGGTGATCTGACATTGTTGTATTCATTTGATCTTCAACCTGTGGGTTAGGCACCGACATCAGTGCTGAGCCAGCCATATCCAAGCTACAGTACTGAAAATGAGCTTCCCCCTACCCATAATGCCCCTCTCTACCTCTGTGCCAGATCTCGTTTGCCACCATTCCAGCTGCAAGTGAGTCAGCTGAGCTCCAACTTTGGTGTGAGTTTTTTCTGAAATTGTTGAGAAATCTGCTTACCTCAGGTACTGTTCATCTCCTTTTCTGAGTTTCTAACCTTTTCCCCCTACCTACGCATTCTCTGGACAGGTTCCCTTTCCTATCATGGCTGATAAATCTAATAAGCGAGATTCAAAAAATGTACTGGGTGTGGACATAAACTTCCACCATCTGATGGCCACACTCAGTGTGTAGTACATTTAGGCATCTCTCACCTGGACATTGGGTGTTCTATTTGTGTGGGGTCTTTTGCATGTACCCTCATGGATAGACACAATGAGCTGATTTTAAAGGCTCTGTTGCCCAGTTCTTTTGGTCTAGGTGCAGGGACTCAACCTCCTGTTAAGTCGCCCAAGAGTAAAAGAGACGAGGACAGGAAAGTAGAGAGAGAGAGAGGTCCAGAGACAAGGACAGGCCCTGAAGAAATGGAAACTGCCTGACTCTTCCCCCTCTATGGGCAAACCTTCTCCCAAAATTAGGCCTAGGCTGTCTCCCGAGCCCCGGAGTCGGCCTTGCCCAGGCACCACTCCAGGCCTGAGTGTGTGGCTTCTGCCAGGTCATCCCTTAGTTTGTCCGTGATAGAAGTGGGCCACCTGATGAGACATTTCCTGCAGGCTCAGATCCAGCTAGGGTCCTTCTCGCCATCAGGAGCGGTGGGTCCTTCCCTTTCCCTTACTGGGTGAAGTCCTTTCCTGAGCCCCATGGCTTCAGGAATTTTGGATGTCAGAGTTCTGGTGTCGAAGGCCCAGCATTGACCTTTTTTTGTTTCTTCGACGACCACGGCCTTCAGTTCTTAGGCCCCTTTGACTTTGGTGCTGGAGGGCTCTGGGAGTCGTAGTCCACTCAGCATCTGTTTCGAGTC
Organism: Protopterus annectens; assembly: GCF_019279795.1. Classification (NCBI taxonomy): domain Eukaryota; kingdom Metazoa; phylum Chordata; order Ceratodontiformes; family Protopteridae; genus Protopterus; species Protopterus annectens. The sequence goes on from NC_056731.1 coordinate 1,840,728,147, forward strand.
TTTGGGGTCAGCGTTGAGGATTTTGATGCCATCCCTTCCCTTCGGAGCTTTGGCACTGAGCAGCTCGGTGCATATTGGGTCAGGGATGTTCATGTTTCACTGTTGCAGTCATCACCACATTTGGGTTATCTGCTTGCAGTAGCTCTCAGTCGGCCTGATTAACATAGTCTTTGGTCCTAAGTCTGTTACTTTCTCTTCTTTCATGACATCAGGTTGTCAGGGTTATAAAACATGCAGCCGACGTTATTACATCAGTCTTTCTTGCCATGCGGTGTCTGAAGCAGAAGCAGTTCGCAAGTGCCGGTCGGCCGACTCCTGAAATTTTCGTTTTCGACTTTCAGAACCGAAGTCTTCAACTAAAAGCTAAGTGGCCCATTGGGGAAACTTTTTCTTGCTCTAAACTGATGTCAGTAAAAGTAAATAATTGCATTTCTTGTGGAAAGCAAATACCTCATAAAGATTTTCATTCGTACTGTATTCCTTGCCTAGGCCCTCACCACGACGTACCTCGCTGTCGGTTTTGTGCCTTATTTAAACCACGAACTGTCTGTATATTTGCTCTTCTAAATATTTTGGTGCTCTGTTTCATTATCCTGATATGTCTTCGGTAAGCTATCAGACTACCGACATTCTGAAAAAATGCAAAGATAAAGACAGAGACAGGCCGCCCAGTTCGCCAGTACTCAGTGAGGTGCTATCTCAGCCCCTGATACCTGCTACTTTAGATTTGCTGGCCTCTACTGAGACCCATTCGGTGACTGGTATGCTGCGAGATGCTTCAGCTGTGGAACCTGCGGATGTCTCTACCTTGAATGGGTCCAGAGCCGCTATGCAGGCACCGGCTTCTGAGGGTGTATTCAGGCCTACTAACTTGCATATTAAACCGATGCCATCTCTTTCTTCAAGGCCTAAAATTCGAACCATGCATAGAAAACTGACGCCCAGACAGCATGGTCAGGCCTCTATGCCTAAAAAACAAATGGTAAGTATGGCTGAAGACCTTATTTCTTTAATTGAGGGAAGCCAACCTTCCCCCTCTGAGACCTAGGACTGAGTTTGCTTATGATACTTCTGACCAGGATTCTAAAATTTCTGTTTCCTTGGTTGACCAGGAATTTACCATTATCTACCTATGAGGTTCTAATGCTGAGGACTCTATTCCCTCTGCTCCCCCTAGAGGATTTCTCTTTTGGTGAAACCTTGCATACTCTCAGGGAGCATTTTCATTGGGAAAGTCAGAATTTCTCTGAATCTAAAAAGAGGCTTTAGGGATTTATTTCTCTTTCCCCAGCACAGGCCTTTAGCTATACCACCTGTACTGGACATTGTTGATGCCTTTTCAGAATCTAGCATGGCCCCTGATTCTTTACCTCCTGCTTCCAGAAAACCTGATAGACATTACAGGGTTTCTGACTCTCAAGTTCCTTTTCAAAAATCCTACTGTGGATCCTGAAATTGTTTCACAGGAACCAAAGGGCATTACAGCTACTACTGCCAAAAATCCTACCCCTTCTGATAGAGACTCCAGGGAGCTGGATAGGTGGGGTAAGAAGGTATACACTTCTGCAACTTTGGTCATTAGGGCCTTGAATTACCAGTTTCATATGTTAAAGTATCAGCAGCATATTATTGGATTGCTTAAACAGAAAATTATGTTGATTCCTGATTGTGCCGAAAGTAAGGATTTACAGAAATTAATGCATTTTGCTGAACAAGTTGGTAAACGTACATTGCAATGTGGTTTTGATTCACTAGAGGCATCTTGCAGGGCTGCGGTAACTGGGTCTGTATTTAGAAGGCATGCTTGGCTTAAGGAGCAATCCTTGCCAGATCATGTTAAAGCGAAATTACTGGATGCTCCCTCAAATCAGGACCGCCTGTTTGGCAACAAGACAGAAGAAGTTCTTAAAAAGGTGGAGGAAAAAGCTAAATCTATGCAAACTGTTAAAGATTTTTTACAAGTACAACCTCCAAGATTTAGTAGGCATTGGCCTTCTAAGAACTGGTCTTTTCCTGCCTCTTCCAGACCTTCTCAGTCCAAACCCAGATCCACCAGAGCACCCATGCTTCAGTCCCAGGGGACAGACAGGACTAAGCATTGGGGCCCTCCACTTCCAAATCTGGGAGTAATAAAATTCTCCCCTATGGTAAACTGTCTCAATGACTTCTTTTAATACTTCCAAGCACTTCTCAACTGACTGCCCCTTTGTGGGGAAAAGATTGCACTTCATGCAAAGAACTGGGGACTCATTACCCAGGACAAATGAGTTTTAAATGTAGAGTCCAAAGGATACAAATTTCACTTCCACACGTTACCAACTCCAAGCGGTTGGTCTGATCTACCTCCAAAGCAGTGGGCAGAGGCCCAAAAGCAAGTACTCTCCCTCTTAAGCATAGGGGCTATTTAATTGGTACCAGAAGAGGAAAAGGGACAAGGTTTCTGCTCACGATTTTTCCTGGTATCCAGAAAAGACAATTCATGGCGTCGTATCCTGGACCTGTCTACTCTAAACATCTTTTTGGTGATTCCAAAATTTAAGATGCTGACTCTTCACCAGTTGTTTCCTATGCTAAGCAAAAATGCCTGGTTGGCGACACTAGATTTAAAGGAAACATACCTGCACATCCCAATCGGGGAGTCTTGCAGAAGATACCTTCGCTTCAAAGCAGGCTACATGCACTATCAGTTCTCTGCACTGCCATTTGGCTTATCTACTGTGCCCAGGATATTCACAAAGTGCCTAGCTCCAGTCATTGCAGTTTGCAGGCAAAAGAAATATACCCATACCTGGACGATTGTCTAATTCAGGCAGAAAACCAGGACATACTTTTGAATCATCTGGGTTTTGTGCAAAGGGTGCTAACTTGTCTGGAGTACACCATAAACGAAAAGAAATCACACCTGGTACCCTGTCAAATTATATTCCTGGGAGCAAGCTTGAATACAACTTCCCAGATGGCTTTCCTCACGCCAAAGAAACAAATTCACTTGACAACCTACTTCAGACAAGTGGCCACAAAAACCCTGCTTACGTGCAAGGCAAATACTAGAAGCCTTGAGGTTCATGGCCTCCTGCATTCTTCTTATTCCATATGCAAGACTGCATATGAGGAAACTACAATGGTATCTAAAAAGTCTATGGTGTCAACATTCTCAGGCTCTAGAAGCAAGAAATGTTAGCTGTACAGAATGCTCCGACAGCCTTCAAGGACCACATTCTTCCAGGACAATTAATGGTAAAGACAGACAACACCACTGTTATGTGGTATGTAAACAAGCAGGGGGGGTACACATTCTTACCCCCTCTGCAGACTAGCCATGGCATTGTGGAAAACTGCCTTGAGCTACCTAGTGCATCTACAAGCTGAATTCCTGCCAGGAAAACTAAATACACTGGCAGAAGGACTAAACAGAAACCTCATGGACCCACACGAGTGGAAACTGGAACCAAGGATTTTCAACATGTTGACAAGCAAATGGGGGAGCCCAGGTATAGACCTGTTTGCCTCCCCCCAGAACTATCAATTGGAAAAACTTTGCACAAGGACTCCCCACAAACAAGCTTGGAAAGTGGATGCTCTGTGCTTCAGCTGGAAAAACCTATCAGTTTATGCCTTTCCTCCTCTGCCTCTGCTCTCCAAAGTACTAGTAAAGATCAAACAAGACAAACCAAGGATGATTTTGATTGCACCATACTGGCTACGCCAACACTGGTACCCCCTCCTGCGCAGTGCGTCACTGTTGGCCCCATGGCATTTGCCTCAGTCTCCTACCCTGCTGTCTCAGCAGGAGAACCAGATTCTGCACCCTCAGCTTCAAACACTAAACCTAGCAGCCTGGCTAATTACCTAAGCTCTCCTTTACCATCCCTCAGTAAACCAGTGATGGATGTCATTTTAGCGGCAAGAAGGCCTAGTACTAGAAAATCTTATGCTGAAAAATGGAAAAGATTCTGTGCCTGGAACCAATCTCAAGGGATGAGCACAGTAGTGCCCAATTTACCTCAGATTTTACAATACTTAACTGAGATGCTTCACAAGGGCCTGTCTTTTTCCTCAATAAAAATTCACACCTCGGCCATTTCAGCTCATTATAACACAAAACCTCCCCTCTTCTCTCATCCACTGCTCAAGCAGTTCCTCAGAGGGGCAAAAAAATTTAAGACAACCCAGGAGAGCTCCATCTCCAACCTGGGACCTTAACTTTGTGTTGGAGAAACTCACCCTTGCTCCTTTCGAGCCAGTTGCTACTGCAGATTTAAAATTCCTTTCTTGGAAAGCAGCTTTCTTTTTAGCCATCACTTCAGCAAGAAAGGGTGTCTGAATTACAGGCGCTTATGGCAGTGGAGCCTTTCATCATCTTTCATGCAGACAGGGTGTCTCTCCGGACCAATCCCTCTTTCATGCCAAAGGTTGTATCGAGTGTGTGGCCTTTAATCAGTCCATTCATTTGCCAACCTTCTTTCCTAATCCATAGAACAAAGGGGAACAGATACTGCACTCCGTAGATGTTCACAGACAACTTAGATTCTACTTGGACAGGACTAAACCTCAAAGGAAATCTGAACAAATGCTGGTGGCATTTGCTGCAGGGACAGAGGAGAAGGCTATTTCAAAGCAAACCATCTCCAAATGGATAGGCCATCGCATTCATTTCTGCTATAAGCACCATGGAATCCCTATCCCACAGGGGATCAGACCCCACTCAACCAGGGCTGCATCTACCTCTACAGCCTTTCTCAGAGGCGTACCTACCAGGGACATCATAGAAGCTGCTACCTGGAGTTCTGTACATACTTTCACCAGGCATTGCCATTTGCCATTTTTTCTCTAAATCCAGAGCTGGCTTTACCACTGCATTATAGCTAGTCCTAATGCTATGTAAATTCCTCCTCCCATCCTTAGCTTTGTGAATCTACCCAAATGTGATGACTGCAACAGTGAAACTCGAAGAACATAGTAGAGTTGTGTACACTTACCATAAATGTAGATGTTAGTGTATTCACTGTTGCAGTCCTGGTTATTCTCCCTCCAGCCCCACTGATTTCTTTTGGCTATACCTCTTCTCTCCTTTTCAATGCTTAAAAGCATTTTGGTGTATTTGATTTTTTTGTTGGAGGTATAACCTTGTATATTTATAGATTTAATTGCTTCCCATTAGGGGGCACCTGACATCCGGGGCAAGAAAAACTGATGTAATGATGTCGACTGCATGTTTTATACCCTTGGCATCCTGACGTCATGGAAGAAGACAGCAACAGACGTAGGACCCAAGACTTTGTTAATCAGGCCAACTGAGGGCTACTGCAAGCAGATAACCCAAATGTGATGACTGCAACAGTGAATACACTCTAACATCTACATTTATGGTAAGTGTACACAACTGTATTTTTTTTGTCTCAGCCGGCGTCGAACACCTCATCACCGTTCTCCCACCCACTCTCCATCGGCGTTCAACCTGGTAGGGTTCTCTCGACCCCGATGTTGAGATCCTCGATGCCACACCCTCTGGAATTTTTTTTATTCCAGCTGGACTCTAGACCCGACATCTCCAGTCCTCCACTCCAGGTTACTCTCCCTGTGTAGCCCTAGTCTTCCAGCTCCTCCCCAGTATCTCCACACGAGGAGGTCCACCAGAAGCATGTGTGGAAGAGGAGGCACATTGACTCCATCCCTGAGTCAGTCACCGAACACACTGACTGGGAAGAAGGCGAGGGCTCCCCCAGATCTCCACCTGATGTCTCCTTTGGAGACATCATGGAAATTCTGTATCAGAAAGGTGGATGGTCTCCCCAAAAGCCCAGTCCAGATGAGTCATTGTTCCTGGAGGCACTCTGCACATGCCCATCTACTTCCTGGATGATCCCCCCCCCATGGACCATTGGTAGACCTCATTGTTCGCGGGGCGTGGAAGGAATCTGATGAGGTGGAGCCAGTACCCAAGTGCCCTGACAAGGACCTTAGCGCCCACAAGACGGATTATTTTGGCAGAAGTGTCCCTGCTGATGCCTTGGTGGCTGCAGCTGCCGCCAAAAATGAGCTTGCTCAGGAGAGCTCCTGTGTACATATGCCTGACAGGGAGGCCAGAGAGAGAGACTGGGGAAGCCTGTTTATACATCAGTGACTTTCTCCTTGAGGGCATTGAATTATATGGTGCATGTTACTAGACTGCTGAAGTCACTCATGAATGGTTTCTCTGTCAACTGTGTCCATGTCGGCAGAGTAGAAGATGATCTCCTCTAGACTGGGCCTCTCTTAAAGTAATTTCTAATATCTCTGTGAGGCTCCTCTCCTATGCCACAGAGGGCGCATCTAGAGTAACCGGTTCAGGCATCCGCTACTAGGTGTCACACCTCGATGCGCTTTTGAGATTTCTCTGGGCCCTTCAAGGCATCCTTCATGAATGCCCCTTCGATGGATCCACCCTGTTCGGGCCATCCATAAAGGATACTTTAGCCCAGTGTGAGAAGGGTGGTAAGACCCTGTCTGCCATCAGAATCTGCTTTTATACTCCTCAGCAATCCTCCTCCAGGTATCAAAGTAGTAGTAAGAAGCTGTGGTTCTGGAAGTCCAGGACTTTCTATCAAGACACACTGGCAGACTGTTCCCCTAGAGGCTGATTGGGGAATGATTCGTTTAGATGCCGCCCTAGAGGCAGAAGGGCTTTGAAAGACCAAGGGTCTCGGGACTCTTGCCTGGACAGGCCCTTCCAGTGACCTGAAGTGTTGCCTGGCTGACCCATCCAGGAGGCAGTCGGGGGTTGCTTTTCTCTACACTCATCAGCTTGGGAATCCATCACATCAGATCGATGGGTGCTGAGGATAGTATCCAGGGGTTATTCGATTCCCTTTCTTCACCCACCAAAGTCCTGAAAGATTCTCACAGATGTCCCAGCCGCTCACAGGGAGGCACCCAACCTCAACATTTCCAAGCTGCTTAACAAACGAGTCATCCAGCCCATCCCCAAGAGCTATCCTGATCAGGCGTCTACTCAAGGTTCTTTTTGGTGCCCCAAAAAAAGGGGGAGGACACAGAGCTATCTTGGTTCTGACCCACTTGAGCAAGTTTGTCACCAAGACTAAGTTCCTGATAGTTACTATTCAGTCTATCATTTCCTACCCTCAAAAGGACTACTGGATGTGCTCGGTGGACCTCCAGGACACGTATTACCACATAAAGATGAACAAGCACCACAGGAGGTTCCTCTGCTTCCAGTCAGGAGCCAGGCATTATCAGTTCAGGGTACTCCCCTTTGGCCTCAACACAGCTCCCAGGGTGCACCAAGGTGACAGCAGTACCTGCAGCTCATTTTAGGCTACAGGGGATACAGGTCTTCCCCTACCTGGATGACTGGCTTCTAGCTGCACCCACCAGGCATCAGCTTCTTCATGCCAGGGACCAGTTTCATTAGTCTGCCTCGACCTTGGGCATCACGATAAACTTTTCCAAATCAAAACTGGAACCTCTCCGTTCCCTGAAATTCATTGGAGTGCTGTTACACACTTCTCTGTGCAAGGTCTTTCTTACCAGTGACAGGATTAACTCTCTTCAGTACCATGTGCAAGTCATTCTAGAAACGCCTGTGCCATCAGCAGCCCAAACCCTCCAAGCTCTGGGTTCTGTGGAAGCAATCATTGTTATTTTACCTTGGTGAGACTACACATGTGCGTTCTCCAATGGACCCTAGTGGTACAATGGTCACTTCTAGACAAGCCCCTGTCTCATCCCATTCAGTTGTCCAAAACTTGCAAGTCTTTCCTACTGTGGTGGTTAAACTCTCAGAAATTAGCAGAAGGTCACCCCTTTGTGGCTCTCGCTCCTGTAACCACAGTCACCACAGACACCTCCCATAGCCGCAGTCACAGCGGACACCTCCCGGCTCGGGTGGGTGGGGGCATTGGCTGGGACAGACTGTTCAAGGGACATGGTCAGTATTGGAGACCAGCTTACACATCAGCATTCTGCAGATGAGGGCAGTGATTCTGGTGTTTTAGGCACTGCATTGATTTCTCCCCCAAGGAATGATTGCGATACAGACAGACAACATGGCAGTGGTCTGGTGTATCAATAGATGGGGAGGGCCCAGATCTTATCCCTTATGTTGAGAGGCCATGAGATTGTGGGAATGGGAGATTTCCTCAGAGCGCTTTATCGCAACGCACATTCCAGGCAGTTCCAACATTCTAGCAGACAAACCCGGCAGGACCATTTTGTCTCCTCACAAGTTGTCGTGAAACTGTCAGTGGGCGGACATGATCATCCAGGAAATGGGGTCAACTGTGCTGCGATCTCTTCTCACCTTCCAATGCCAAGTGCAGTAAGTTTTTCACACTGATTCCCCCCAGAGGAGGGATTCCCAGAGATGCTGTAGGTCATGCTTGGCCCCTGTGTCTGCTGTACGCTTACCCTCCCCTTCTTATGTCGAAATTCCTTCAGAAGGCACAGAGGTCGAGGTGACGCATGATCCTCATTGCCCCCTTCTGGGCTTGTTGAGTTTTGTTTCTTGTCCTTTGGACTCAGTGTCAGTCCTCCTTGGATTCTGGATCAGTGTCCAGATCTGATTTCCAATCCCAAGGGTGATTATCATTCGGATCTGAAAAGCCTGAAGCTCACAGCTTGACTTCTGCAGTTCCAGTGATGGCTAGAGTTCCCAGGCTTTCATCTCCTTTGAAGAACATATTGCTTTCTGCTTACAAGTAGTCTACCAAAAAGATTTCTGCTAGCAAATGGAATAGGTTTTCCATTTGGTCGTCCCACAATTTGGTGGATCCTTTTACTGCCTCTACACCTTAGGTTTTAGACTTTTTGGTTTGTTGGTTTGTATCTTCAACCAAGGTGCCAGTTTCTCTGCAGTTGAAGTCCAGCTAGCTGCCATATCCCATTATCATGTTGGACTCCAGGATTCTTCGGCCGCTTCTGGATTGTGCAAAGCCTTTTAGAAGAGAACATTTCTTTTACGGCCTCCAGTTAAGGATCCAATCCCTCCTTGGGACCTAACCTTTGTATTACAAGTGCTGCTGTCATCTCCCTTTGAGCCCTCTGCAAATGTGGATCTACAGTTCGTCATGGAAAACGGGTTTGTTGGTAGCTCTTACTTCATCTAAGCGGGTTTCTGAATTACAAACACTTTGCATTCAACCTCCCTACCTTATATTTCACAAAGATTGTGTTTCTCTCAAGCCAAATCCTTCCTTCATGCCCAAGGTCGCTTCAAAGAATATTAATCAGGTCATCCGTCTTCCTGTATTCTTCCCAGAGTTTCAAAACAAAGGGAAATATCAGTTACACATGCTTGATGTACATAGGCAGCTCCGTTTCTATCTAGATAGAAACAAATCTTTCAGAAAGTCCAATTAGCTGTTTGTATCATATTCTAAGCCCTGATTGGGATCGCCTGTTTCCAAGGTAACCATCGCCAACTGGATTGTGAAATGTATTACGTTTATTTATGTTGTTTCTCTTCCTTCTGCATTGAAGGCGCATTCTACCAAGGCTGTGTCTACTTCATCAGCCTATTCTTCCAGTTGAGATGTGCTCTGCAGCTACATGAGCTAGGTCTTGCACCTTCTTATCTCACTAAAAATTGGATATTTCATGTAGGAACAGAGCTTCTTTAGGGCCACCCAGGGCTCAAGTAGCTGGGGACTGTGTCCCACAGGTTGAAGATCAAATGAAAAAGTCAGATAAAGCAGTTATGTACTCACCAAAACGTTCCATCTGAATTATTGTTCATTTGTCTTCAACCTTCCCTCCCTCCTTCCCCCTTACTATGAGCACTTTGGTCTGGAAGAGGAGTCCTTCCGTTTTCTCTCTCTCTATGCCTCCTCTTCTAGGGGTTATTAGTTGCCAGCGTGGCTTTCTGTGGTATTATGTCAGGAACCTAACTGTCAGGCAGACAGTGAGGGAGAGAGTGAAATTATGGGTAGGGGAGGAGCTCAGTTTTGCCACCATATCTTGGAAATGGCTGGCTTGGCACCGATGTCGGTGCCTAACCCACAGGTTTGAAGACAAATGATCAGCAATTCAGATGGAACGTTATGGTGAGTACATATAGTGGATATAAAAAGTTTACAGACCCCTATTAAAATGCCAGGTTTTTGTGATGTAAAAAAAATGAGACCACAATTAATCATTTCAAAACTTTTCCCACCTTTAATGTGACCTATAACCTGTACAATTAATTGAAAAACAAATCTGTTAGGGGAAAAATATAAAAAATGTACAATGCGCTGGTTGCATAAGTGTGCACACCCTTAATTAATACTTTGTTGTGTGTGCACACCCTTAAACTAATACTTTGTTGAAGCACCTTTTGATTTAATTACAGCACTCAGTCTTCTTGGGTACACACTTGCCCTCAATTAGAGAGACTCTGATTAACCCCAAATGTTCATCTCTCCTAGTAGGATTTTCCTAATATTGACTCAGTTGCCTGCTACAGCAAAAGCCATGATTCGCAGAGAGCTTACAAAGCATCAGAGGGATCTCATTGTTGAAAGGTATAAGTCAGGAGAAAGGGTACAAAAAAATTCATCAGCATTGGATATACCATGGAATACAGTGAAGATGGTCATCAAAAAGTGGAGAAAATATGGGACAAAAGTGATGTTGCAAAGAACTGGATGTCCCTCCAAAATTGATGAAAAGACAAGACGAAAACTGGTCAGGGAGGCTGCCAACAGACCTACAGCAACTCTGAAGGAGCTGCAGGAATTTCTGGCAAGTACTGGTTGTGTACTACATGCTACAACAATCCCGTATTCTCCATATGTCTGGACTGTGGGGTAGGGTTGGAAAACGTAAGCCTTTTCTTATACAGAAAAACATCCAAAACAATACATAGTCTCCCATAAGCATGTGGGAAAATGTGTTATGGTCTGATTGAGTCCAAGGTTGAACTTTTTGGCCACAATTCCAAAATGTATGTTTGGTGTAAAAACACTTTGCATCACCAAAAGAACACCATCCCCACTGTGAAGCATGGTGGTGGCAGTATCATGCTTTGGGGTTGCTTTTCTTCAGCTGGAACTGGGGCTTTAGTCAAGGTGGAGGGAATTATGAACAGTTCTAAATACCAGTCACTTTTGGCCCAAAACTTTCAGGTGTTTGCTAGAAAGCAGAAGATTGAGGAATTTCACCTTTCAACACAACAATGACCCCAAGCATACATCCAAATCAACAAAAGAATGGCTTCAGCAGAAGAAAATTAAAGTTTTGGAATGGCCCAGCCAGAGCCCAGACCTAAATCCAATAGAAAATCTGTGGGGTGACTTGAAGATGGCTCTGAACAAGACATGCCCTCACAGTCTGACAGATTTGGAGCGCTTTTGCAAGGAAGAGTGGGCAAATATTGCCAAGTCAAGATGTGCCTTGCTGATAGACTCCTACCCAAGAAGACTGAATGCTGTAATTAAATCAAAAGGTGCTTCAACAAAGTATTAGTTTAAGGGTGTGCACACATATACAGCCAGCGTATTGTATGTTTTTTATTTTTTATATTTTTTCCCCTAACAGATTTGTTTTTCAGTTGAATTTTGCAGGTTATAGGTCACATTAAAGGTGGGAAAAGTTTTATTGTGGTCACATTTTTTATATCACAAAAACCTAGCATTTTAACAGGGGTGCGTAAACTTTTTATATCCACTGTAACTTCTCTTATTTTTCTCCTGTTAGTAAATGTTTCTACTTGGAGACATTGCCTGTTGGTGCAAGCAATTGATCCAGAAAGGGTCTGAACAGTTTATTGTGATTTAAATATACAAGTTATAATATAATTTAAGTTTTAAGGAAACTGGCAAGCAGTTCATTGAAAGTAAATGAACTTTGAAACAGTGGAAAGTGAATAGTTAGTAATAGTTGCCTTTCCCTGTAGTTTGGTACAGTAATGCATAAAATAAAAGGACATACTTTGCTATACTTCATAGCGGTAGCCAGTATACTTTTTCTTAAGCCTAAAATTTACTGAAAGCATGCAAGTTGTTTTTTTACATCTGTGAGGAAATTGCGATGAGGCAGTTAGTATGTGTGAGAACATAGCCGTGACAATGCACTTCAGCATGATTAAACCCTAATTTGGCATAACTAATGGCTCTGGATGCATCCATCAATTTGGGGCAGCTGCTTCTATATGGAGGAGTATTAAACTTTCTTTTTGAAACATCTATATAATTTTGCTGAGACTTAAAAGGGATTGGTGTGTTAAAAATGTATTTAGATTTTTTTTTTTTTGTTTCACAAGTATTTTTTTATGGAAGGGAAAAATCTGTTAACATGTGATGTAGGCTCAAATATAGAGATGAAAATGACCTTGCAGTTTTAGTAGACAAAAAGCGAGGAGCATTGAATTACGAAATGTGGAGAACAGATAATGTTACAGGAAGTACATTTTAAGATAAGTATTTTATGTGAATCTGACATAAGTTTTCAGGCTCTACATGCAACAGAGTATCCAGGACAATGGAAAAGGGAAATAATACTGATTGCAAAAGGGACTCCAGTATTTCTGGAAGAATGAGTAAAAAGATAATAGTAGATTTGTGGTTCTGAGGGGTATTGGCAGGGAAGGAGGATTAGGCTGACATGTATTTATTTTCCATGTAAAACTTGTGAGAATTGGGGGTGGGTAGGTATGCCTTCAGCAGGGAAATTATGGGTGGGTGCAATATTAAAGCTCAATCAAGGTACTTGGGAAAGAAAATATAGTACAGTTTTTCTGAAATCTACTCTCAAGAGAATGTTTGGTATAGATTTGAATTTAAAAACAGGAGATGGGACAGAATTTACATATTCCCCAAGATATAGTAACAGGGCTAGACTCAAAATATTTCACTGGAGAATGTGTGTTTAATTAAAAGCTTTGAGTCACAAGATGCAGCAGATCGCACATCAATAAAAACTGAGATATACATGCAGGGTAATGATAAAAATGAGTCACTGGTACTTTCCTAATTAACTGTTAAAAAGAGAGCCATTGGTAATTGATATTGTCAGGCATTGTTATGGAAGATGGAAATTACTTCAGAAGGGTTAGTCAGAGAAAGTGGAAACCAAGAAAGAGCACAAATGGAAATATTTATGGAAGACTTATGCCAAGATTCGTCAACAACTAATAGTTATCATAGGAAGAAATGAGATAAAAATGGTGATGTATAACTAATCTGCAGGGAAGTCTCTAGGAACAGATGGTATTTCTGTGGAAGTTTGGAGAAAATAAATTGGTAAAGATCTGAAAGATTTTGTTTAATAGTATTTTAAAAGGAGGGGGGGAGCACCAGTATTTTCGAAGAAATCTGTGGTGGCTGTAATAGCAGTATTTTACCTTCTCACAGGTTCATAGGTGATTACTAGGCTAAAGGCTTTAAGGGCCCTTATGAGCCTAGCCAGTATAACCCGATTTTACCCAGTATATGGCCCCTAGGGTCAATAGGATGGCATGGATATGTGCATTGAGTATCTGAGAGTGCCCCTGTCTTTAAGGAACATAGGCACTACCCCAGGTGTGAATTTGCGATTCCCCATCTATTGATCCAAACTGCTTTTGAAGAAGGCCAGGGAAGGGCTCTGCTTAATGTGAATAGGAAGCTTGTTCCAAAGAAGGGCAATCTGAGACATACATCTGTCTCTACAGCATGCTTTGTTTGAGTCACTGACTACGTTTTGATCCCTAGATCGGGTGACCCTCACACTGTTTGACTTGCAGATGCCATTAGGGCTGGATTTGTTAGTGCCTTGTAGGTCAGTCATAGGTCACCCCTTAATAGTCAGTAGGAGACTAAGTAAAGGTTGGGGCCTTTTGTCTGTCCACATAGTTCATGTTGTTTACAACCCTGTATTTTCTTTGTGAGGAACCTCTGAGGTTGCTCCAGTTGCTGTAAGTGCTTAGTCAAGTACATGCTAAGTGGCGTGCTGTACTTGATTATTGGTCTAATGAGGGTTGAGTACAGCGGGACTATAATTTCTTGGATCTGGATACCATACCTTTTCATATAAGTTGCGGCACATAAAAGGATTTCCACTGCGAACACATGGTGGTCAAATTTCAGGCTACCGTCTGCTTACCTAAATCTCCCACCTGTGTCTTCATTCTAAAGGGTGTGCTAATGACGTTTAAATTTGCAGGGGTGTTTGATTTCCCAAAGGGTGTGATGATTAATTTTTTTTTTAGCTTTAGGCATTGGTTTTGGCATCAATCATTTCTCTGATCTAGACCTTCCTGAATGATATCTGCATCACTGGGGGATCCAGTGATTGCCCCCAGCTTGCAGTAATCGGCAAACTTTGTCATCCAGAAGCCTTCCACATTTGCCTCGACTGCAGATAAGTACTTTCCAAACAGGATTTTCCAAACAGGAGTGGTCCCAGTACTGAGCCCTGTGGCACATCACTAGTAACTAGCCTCTTGCTGGGTCTGGATTCACCGACTTTAACCACATGTGCCGTGTCCTTGAGCCAATTGGCTATCCATCTGGTGAAGTATGGATTTAAGCCCAGTTTTATGAGTTTTTTTTAATAATACTTTAGTGGGGAATTGTGTCAAATGCCTTGGCCAGGTTGAGATAGGCAGTATGTATTGTTTTACCCTCATCCACGGCCTTGGTGACTTTTTCAAAAAAATCCACAAGGTTCAGTAGACATGAACTGTCCTTGACAAAGCTGAATTGGGTCAGGTCCCATATTTGCAGGTGTCCAATGTCATTATTTATCCAGTCTATGATTATTCTTTCCATGACCTTACATACAAGACTAGTCAAACTTATAGATCTGTAATTTCCTGGGAGGGTAGATGGACCCTTTTTATATAGAGGGATGGCTGTTGCTGTCCTCCACTCTACTGGGGCAAAGCCATTCCAGATACTGTGGTTAAATAGAGGTCCTAATGGACCTGATAGGTCCTGATTTAAACTGTTTAAGATGCAACCTGGTATATTGTCGGGCTCCATTGAAGCCATGTTTTTTAGCTTTAGAGAGCACAGTGGCAACCTGTTCTTTGGTGATAATTGGTGGTGGAGAGTATTTTTTGATGGAGAACTGGGGGTGATGGGGAAGTGAAATTTCAGCTGAATTTGTCAGCAGTTTCGCTATGTCTTCCAGCTGAATAAAGGTGTTGCCATCTACAACTAATTCCTTACATTGTTAGGCGTTGCCCTTATGATTGCATATATAACTGTAAAAAACTTTTATATCCTAACTGAAAAATGCCTTATGTTTTATCCTTAGCTTTGGAGGCTATTTTTACCTCAAAGTCAATTCTCTGAAAGCAGATTAGTACCCTGATTCACTTGTTTAGGCTAATGAGGCCTTGTTTCTCTGTTGTGCACATTACCTCTTACTACTTGACAGTATTTTCTGTCTTTTGTTGTATGATTTATTAATACTAGGGGTCCACCAGGGTGTCTTGTTTTTGCAGTTTTGACCAGAGTTTATTTTGGTCTGGTACTAACGTTTTTATGCAGTTTATATGGTCATACAAGGCTTTTGTGTATGTCTCTGCATAGGTTTGTGTTTTCTGGATTTGGAGGACCTTGGAAACTAGCTATGCCATTCCTTAATAGGGAGTAATTTACCTTAGAGAAGTTCTTAATGTTTTTGGGGTTCGGTGTGTGGGCTAGTTTTTCCTTTATTTCAAGGGAGACTGCTTTGTGATCTGATCTTACTGGTAAGGACATAACACTTGGGGGGGGGGGGAGTGCAGAACTCTCCCATATTTGTGAGTGCTAGGTCTAAGATATTTGTTCCCCTAGTGGGAGTGCACACTAGCTGCTGTAGGGCATTTGAATTTACAAAGTCAAGAAATCTTTAGGCCTCCATGTTGGTGGTCATGTATACCTCCCAATTAATAGAGGTGTAGTTAAAATCACCCATGAGTATGGCATTTGGCTGGATGGTGAGTGATTGATTGTATTAACTTCAGGTATGAAGCATGGGTTTCCTAGTTCATAGTGGGGAAACATGTAGCTAGCAAGAATATGGTCATGTATTTTCCCATAGTTAGTTGGACATGGAGTAGCTTAACCATGTCATTGTTTGACCAGCCTTGAGGTGTGCGTAATCCTTATGTAGATAGCTACACCTCAACCTTTAGCTCTTTCATGTTCAGTGGGTGATGGGAATGCATGAAAAGGAATTATAGCCATGCACTGCCGGCATGCTTTCTGTGGCTTTGAACCCTGTTTCAGTAACTGCACAGACATTAGCATCCTCCAGGGTGAGGAGAGCTTCCAGGGAGTGCACTTTCTTGTTGAGCTCCAAGTATTGAGCAGTAACACCATTAACTTCTCCTGAGTAGATTTTTTTATGTTGGAAGGTTTGTCTGTTTGGCAATGCCTAAAAAGGCACTGTAGGAGTGCTTAATGTTTTGGCCAATATCTGAAAGCCTAGAGGTGGCAGGTGAAAGCCTAGAGGTGGCAGGTGAAGACCATCCCTGGCAAAGTACCATGACCCACTAACCATGTCTTCCCAGGCTGACAAGTATTGGACCCCTGTGGAATGACAGCAGTAGCTAAGCCAGTTATTAGTCGATCATTTTTTTCTTGTATTGTGGCATCTTCCTTGGAGATGGTAGAATGCTGCTCAATGCTAGGCTTATACCTGTCTGTGAAGCACACATTCTAAGAGCTCAATTGTGTTTCTCTTCATATAGTCCAAGGAGGTACATTTTAGGTCAATCATGCCCACACGGACTATGACTGTGTTTTATACTGGTACTTACGGCTAAGTGACCCGAGTGCTTGTGTGATCTGGTGAATCCTGGCCTACGACAGGCAATTAGTTGTAACCTTATCTGTCCTGGTAAGGAGGGACATCAGTGTGTGTCACAATGGAGTCTCCTATGACAAGAATATTGGTTTGTGGAGTGTTTCGCCTTATGGGCTTGGTAGTTGAGGGACAATGAGATGTGGTTTTGTGTGTTGTAATAGGAATGGTCTTTTGTGTACATGAGGAGTTTGAGAACTGTGCCTGAGAGGCCTTTGAGGTTTGGGTAAGTTTTATTTGTGAGCACCACTGCATATGTGGGTCTATGTGAGCCGTCCTTTGTGGGTGCAGTGAGTGGTATTTGTGAGTCGCTGACACCCTGTCTTTTGCCTTTTGTGTCTGTATTTGGGAGTTTAGCCTCCATTGTCAATGTGCAACTATATCTTTCACATACTGTATTTATCTTTTTGAGAATTAAGTGGTTGTCAGTGTATGTAAGGCAGTTGCCTCAGGATACCCATATCTACCAAGCTGGTATACAAGTGCTCATCCATGGTTGCAGATCCTAATTTGTACTTGGAGGAACAGTAGTGGAGGGTTTTTGTAACCGGATGAGGGAAGTGTGCTTACAAGGTGTAATCTGCAGGTAACCTAACCAGCAATGCTGCCCAGCATGAAATTAGATGCTGTCTGAGCAGTAATAGTCCTGGCTGTTATAATAAGGTAACTAGCACAGTAAACGTTCACAGTATAATGAAAATAAGTAATGTTTCTGGATGTTTGCATCTGTACAGGTAGTAGTGACCTGCTGTGTTCAAATGTGACGAATTATTTATACCAGCACTGGAAATACAGAAAAGTGACTGAGCCCTCTGGCTAATACAGTGACCACACTTAGAGCCCTTTTGTGTGCTTCCCAGCTCAGATAGACCACCTGAACACTGACTACCACTAGATGAATAATCACAGTTATCCTAATTTAAAAGCACAGTAAAGGAGTGTCCAAAGTGAAATGCTACCACAGAAAAAAAAGACTGATACAGCAGTGTTCTTTAAACAGCTTATACAAGTGTGATTATTCAATAAAAGTATTTCACTTTGTAGAACTGAGCCAAGAGCCACTCAGTTGCACAGAATTTATAAAGACACTAAAAATGAGATGCACTGATTAATAAGCTTTCCGGCCAGTAAAACTACATGCAGAAAACTCGAGTGTTAGCCCAACCTAAACAGACCAGGCTGCCACCCATTTACCACCCAGTGCACTAGATGGAAAATCCACTGACCTCTTGATGTAAAAACACAGAAAAGTGCTTGCTAGACTGTAAAAATGCACTACTTTATCGAACAGCTATCTAGATAATGAATTCAGAGTAAGTCAATTAGTAGAAAAGGCAATGAGAGGCAAAATGCACTTGTTTCAAAATAAACACAAGGAAGGGCAAATAAATAGACATCAACAGCAGTCTAGAAGGAGGAGAGCTGTTAAAGCTCATTTTACAGTAAGGGTTGGCATCTTAAAATCACCAGGTTTAGAAAGCAGATCAAGGAAAAGGAGGGTTGGTGGGAAAAATAACTAGCAGTGCTTGTATTTTATGCAGGCTTGGAGTCTTCTCAGTAAAGGCAAAAACCAGAAATGTACTGTGTATTTAAGTATCACTCAAAGAAACAGTTTAACCAATGGAAAAAAAAAACATGTAGCCGCCTTCAAGGATGATGCCACAATACGAGCAGAAGATAACTGACTTTAATAAATGGCTTAGTTTCAGTGTCATTTTAAGGAAGTACAATATTTGTCAGCATGGAAGGAGATGGTCAACAGATCATGCTGTTTTGTCAGGGATGGTTTACACCTCTCTCCTCAAGGCTTTCAAATATTAGCTAAAACATTGTCCTCCTCCATAGTGTTTTTTTTTAGGTAGTACCAAACTGAAAATGCTTCAGACACAAATCCAAACCAAGAAGTCTAAAGCTGTTACTGTTCAATGCTAGGAGTCTAAACAAACTCCCCTCTCTACAAGCTTTCCACAGCCTAGAGAATGCTGATGTCTGTGCAGTCACTGAGACATGGTTTAAAGCCAGAGAGCACACCAGCAGTGCAAGGGAATAATGCCTTCCACACATTTAGACCAGCTACTACACAGGCAGGGGACTAGAGGTGGAGGTGTCTTGATTTATATCAAAAAATAAATACAGCTCAAGACTGGTGAAACAGGGCGATGCATTTGAGCTTCTCAGTGTTCAAATCACCATAGACAAAATCCCGTACCACTTCCTTGCAAGCTATAGGTCCCCCTCTGTGACCCAAGAAACCCACAATATGCATTTGAATGTATTGAAAATACTCACCATCCAACCCAATGCCATATTCATGGGTGGCATTAATTACCCCATTATTAAGCAGGAATCCTATACAACACCAAATGCACAGATTTCCTGGATTTTGTAAACGCAAACTCCTTTGACCAGATTGTCAGTACACTGACCAGGGGTGCAAACATACTGGACCTGGTTCTCACTAATATGGGAGAGTGCTGCACACCCCTTAATGTAATATCTTCTAGGTAAGGTCAAAGCACAAAATGGCCTCCTTTGAAGTAAAAATAAAACCTTGAACCCCAGCTAACTCTGGATTATTCAGGAAGTACTCTAAGGCTAACTTCTTACTCTTAAGTGACAACCTGGCAAAATTTCAAGCCCCCATAAACTCTGAGAGCACTGCTGCCTATGCGGAACTATTCATAGAAATGCTATACAAGCATGTTAATAGCTGCATAGAGTCAGCTGTGGCTCACCAGGAAGAAATACAGAACTAACTCAAAAAAGCACAAGCCACCCTTATGGAATCACAACATCAATAGGCTGTATAATAGAAGGAAGAAAATCATGGCAAAAATTATGAGGTGCACAAAACAGACAATGTGAGAAGAGTTCTTAACTTTAACTTTAAAATAATTCACAATTCAAACAATCTACATCAGACAGTTTTGACATGGCCTGAACAGATTTACCATGGAGTAAGGGAGTCAGGAGCCAAACCTAGAGCTCATGGTCAATGTCCTACTGTCTACATAGCTTCTCAAATATATGAATAAAATTATCAGTGTTCCCCATCCCTGTATTGAGGAAAACGTTTACTGACCTTTACAGTTTCTGGAATCTGGTTATTCCCTTCTCCATTACCTCCATGACCCTCTCAAAGGGTAAGAAGCTCTACTTCATGCCGGCACTGTCTCTCGTTTGCCTTAGCTTCTAAACGTCTCAGTCTCTCTGCTGATTCCATTTCAAGACGTATTCTCTCCTCAACCTCCAGTCATTTGGCTTCCAGTTCACATTGGCACTGTCTCTCCCTAGCCTTTAGTTCCAATCTCCTTAACTCTAGATGGATTCTCGGATCCTTCAAAGAAAAGGTAGACTGTCCTGTCGTGACAAGCTGCACATCGCTAATACCAAACTGGATATTCTCCGATTGCTGGTCTGAGCTGAAGCTGCAACTAGTGCTGAAATCATTGCTTCCTTAGTCAGGTTGGCATGCAAAATTTCTCTGGCTTCACACTCCTTGCCCAACTGGTTAGTTGTCAGCTTACTGTACTCTTCTGCTGACATTTTTATCTGCTATCCCTGACCGACTAACTACAAATACAGAAAACTGTGGTGAACTGAGATTATATATGTTTACTTGTGGCTGTCAAAACACCCTAATGACAAGTACCCACAGGCTACTCTAGTCCAGTTAAAAATCTAACACCAGTGGCACCAATTAATGTTACGTCCCATTAATATCCCACGGAACTGCCACCAATTAATGTGACGTTCAGATAATATCCCACTGAACTGCCGCCTAATAATGTGATGTCCCTTACTATCCTGGGTCAGTAACTAAGGAGCTTCAATCCTCACTGCTGACTCCAATTTGAGACTGTCACTTAAACAGGAGTAATATTTCACAGTTTTCCCCTAAGAGTACTATAGGAACATGCTGTATAGCCTGGGACTGGTCTGTGTACCTCCCTAATGTAACTCCTTATTACACACTTCAGAGCAATATGTCCCAGTTTAATACCTCTGATCGACTCGCACTTAAATTAAATCTCACACATCCAAACACTTCTGAGAAAGCCTGACACAGATTTTAGCTGTATCCCTTCCCCAAAATAATACAGTAATGCTGCTATCAATCAGTGTGTCTTCATGCCCTTCTAAAGGGGTGTCTAATTATGAAAATTAAATATTAAAACAAATGGTAACAAATGACCTAAGCAGTCAGGCTTTGAGTGGCCCAGGAAGTTATCAAGGCAAGTACTATAATATAGCACTCTCAAATCACTAAAGAAAACCACTGTTTGATCAGCCACAGTGTAAGTTAACAAAAATATTTAATAAAGAGCAAAATGATTTAATAAATATAAAACGGTAATTTCCAATAAACTGAACTCAATCACCAGGAAAATGAGATCAATATTGGAGGATAGAGATAAATATTCTGAAAAACTCTAACTGATCTATCTGGAAAGTTATAATTTCCTAACTAAAGAACACAGTCCCTGATCAAAACTAAATTACTACAACAGAGCAAAGGCAGGCTTACAGTTCTTGGTAAGTCCTTTTTGGGGTATCCACTTCACAGATCAAATGATGACTGTAACTGACAACCGAGTACAGCAGGCTCCTTTTATAGACTAGGCTAACTGTCACCTGTTCCAGTTCTAATTTTCATTTCATATTTTTAAATTCGACAGCTGTCTGTTTTCTAAAAGTTCCTTCCTGTGTTTCAGCTTCTGACAGTAGCACATAGCAACTGTCAACATTCCCGATGACATCATGTGCTGATCAGCTGAATCTGAGACTGTTTGCCTTTAGAGTCTCTCTTCACAAACATGAGCAGTTAGAAATGAAAAAGGACATTGTTCAAGTCTTTAAAACATTCTGTTCAAACAGATCATAAGTCAACATGTAAGAATGTATTTGCAATATCATAGTTAATCATGCTAGCATACAATACACAGGACAATCTGAAATTATGTACAAAACGTCAGCCAGGCATGGTAGCACAGATGACAGTGTCTAATTTCGTCACACCTTCCAACAAAGAAAAAGTACTTTCTTACTTTAATATCTTTTAACTTGTATGGTGGTCACTGCTAAGACTCCCCTCACTACACATTTGAACTACACCGGACTGCACACTCTACAACAGCTTTACGATGTAACATGCAGTTTTCATCAAATTATATATAAATATTGATAAAAACTGATACTGCTTCAGTCCCTTCAGTGTCCTCCTAAACATTAATGACAGAGTGGAGTATATGCTTTATCCTATTTCTACCACTTTAACAATGTCAACAAAATTCCTATCTTAGTCACTTTTCTGAAAGTAATATCTCACATTTATTCCTATAAATAATGGTATTGATGCTGTATTCTCCCCTTTTGTCACTAATTTCACAGTATTGATGATGATTTCCATCTCCCAGAAGAAATCTCTGTTTCAGATCCAATGTACCCTGATTTCTTTTATGGAACCAATGTGCTTTTTTCCCCGATCACTTGAGTGTTTTCTTTTGAAACAATAGAAAAAAAAACTCTCTCAATGACAGAAGAATGAGAAGCAGAGTTCACTTCTTTTTGTTGGCTAAATGTTATTGCCTCCTTAGCCTGCATTCAAAATGTTTTTTGATCCTCCAGAAAATAAATGTTCTGAAGGCAGCTTGATACAGAAGCTTGAATATTACATTTGCCTTTTGATATTCCTTGATTACTGGGATAAACTTTATTTATTAGCATTTGATTACCCGGGAAGTCAGCTGGGCTAGTGAAAGCCCATTTTCGATGGAAGCCTGGAGAGAAAAGCTCCAGGTTATATTGTGACTGAGAATAATAATTTTCAAAAATTACAAAATAAAATTAAAATTACATGAAAGTTAAACAATAAAATAAAAGTACATGAAAATTATGCAATATGGATAAAGGTTATCAACAGTGTTAACCACAGTCAAAGTACCGACCATCAGACCATTGACTAATGCAAGCCAGCCATACAGTTCAAGGTGTTACTTACGAGTGAAGTGTATATATAAATATATATATATATATGTATATATATATAATGTGTGTGTGTGTGTATGTATGCAGAAGGCTTGAAAGAGGGGAAAGAGAAGGATAAGATGCTGAAGAGATTACGAGGCAAGAGCTGATATTTAGTAGTTAGTGTTCATAGGATTTAGCAAGAAAATGAAAAATTTTAGCAGGGGTTAGAGATAAACAGATTAGGTTCAGTTAATGGCAGAGGAAGGAATTTATCCAGTTGGAGAGGAGATGATTTTGCAGAGCAGTTTTAAAGTTGCAGGGGTTTTGCTGTAAGGAGATGCATGTAGGCAGAATATTCCATTTTTATTGGCTATGTTCCACAAGTATAATAACTGGCCTGCAGGTAATTTATGTTTGTGAACTTGAAGCTGCTGCTGTTCAGATCGCAAAGGCTTAGTGGGGTTATAAAGGGTGGGTAGAGAGTTAAGCGCAGGGTAGTCTTGTGGTTTATAAATAAGTTTGAGTAATTGTGAACTGGAGGAGTCATAGGTAGTGGAGGAGTTGAAGCCATTGTAACTTTTTTAGGGCAATACAGTGGTGAGTAAAATGGCGACTGCTGGAAGCGAATTTAGCTATCTTGTTATAACATTTCTAATTTTGATTCCAGGAAGACTGCAAGTTGGCTAGTAAAGGTGCAACGTAGGTTAGAGAGCGTAATAGGTATGATGGTGCTAGTACTTGTTTAGTAGGGAGGGAGAGGAACTTATTGTGTCTATAGTACAATCGTAGCTTTTTATGCATCTTGCTTATATTGTTTTGAGTATGCAAATCAAAGATCTTCATTGATTATTACTCCTAACAATTTAGTGTGCGTTACTAGTTCAGTTTTTGTAGAGTTGAGAGAGAGTATATGTCAAGGTCAGCTTTGTTTGTAGGGGATTGTCTCTTGGGTGTGAAAATCATAAGTTTAGTTTTTTGTTGGTTTTTTTTTTTTGGATTTAAGGAAAGTTGATTATTGTGAAGCCATGTCTCCACAGTGGAAAATGCTGCCTGAGTATTTTGCTGTAGTGTTTTTATATTGGGTGCAGAGCAGAATATGATGGAGTCGTCTGCATACTGGACTATGGAGCCCTGCAGGATAGATAGGTGGAGATTGATAAAAATATTAAATAGAAGAGGGCCTAAAATTTAACCTTGGGGGACACCTGTGGGGTTGTGAAGGTAAGGGGAAGTGGAATTTTGCCATTTAACAGCGTGTTGTCTATTGGAGAGAGAGGTTTTGAACCAATTAAGCAACTGGAGAGGTAGCCCTATGCTTGAGAGCTGAGAGAGGAGGATAAAGTGAGAAATGGTATCAAATGCTTTTGATAGGTCTAAGAAAAGGGCAGACGCAGTGTGTACTGAGTCCCCTGGCTTTGTTGACTGTCTAAGAAGGAAATTAGTGAGTGGATGTGCTGTGACCTGGGCGGAACCCATGGTGTGTTGGGGAAAGGATTTTGTTTTTTAGTAGACTAAAAGTTGTTTTTGCACACATTTTTCTAGGATTTTAGAGATGGAGGAATGTATAGCAATGGGTCAGAAGTTGGCGATAGTTGATGGGCTACCTTTAAGTAGAGGAAGAATGATTGTTTTTTTCCAAAGACAAGGGACATAAGATTCTTGGATTGATCTGTTAATCAGAATGCTAATTGGGTAGGCTACTGCATCCGCAGCAATTTTAAGAAACTTGTCTGGAATTTTATTGGCTGAATTTGAGCAGGGTTTTAATTTCAAAAGGAGTCTTTTGATGAATGTGGTGGGGATGGGCGAAAGGTTGAATTCTGGCTGGGGAGATTGTTGTAAGCAGTTAGGTGGTGGAATGTTAATGCTTGGTGTTGCATGATCCAATGCACATTGGGTATTATGAAAGTTCTGAGGAAAGGAATGTTGTAGGGGAGAATGAAAAGTGGCAGTTGTAGGAATTTAATTATTTGGAAGAGGTAAAGAAAAGGTTGCAGTAATGCTGGCAGTGGTGTCAAAGTAGATGATGATCATCGTGTTTCACTGTTGCAGTCATGACTGTAGGGTTCTCCCCTGCTGGCAGCAGTCCTTGGTCGGCCAGAATCCCAAAGTCTGAGTCCGGCGTCGGCTGTTCAGCCATGCTCCCTGACATCAGAGCGCCAGGAGTACAAAGCTGATAGCCGACGCCATGTTCTCCAGTCTTACTTGCCGTGCGGTGATAGCAGTTCGCAAGTGCCAGTCGGCTGACTCCTGACAATTTTTTATAAATGTACTTCAGTCCGAAGACTTTCTTCTCCTATTTAAAGCTAAGTACCCCGTTGGGGAAACTTTTTTCTTGCTCCAGTCCGATGTCAGAAAAAGTTAATAATTGTATTTCATGTGGGAAGCAAATACCTCATAAAGATTTTCATTCTTACTGTATTCCTTGCTTAGGCCCTGACCACGACGTAGCTAGTTGTCGGTTTTGTGCTAGATTCAATCAACGTATGATTAAACGAAGGTACGATTTTGCATTTCATTACTTCGGTAGGCGTTTTAATTATAAAATGTTGTCAGATACGGTTCCGGCTACCGGAGTTCACAAACGACGCAAGGATAAAGACAGGCCTCCGAGGTCCAAATCAGACTATGTACAAGCAGAGCCAGCTTCAGGTTCGGCCGTCGTCAGTGAGGTGCTTTTGCAGCCCCTGTTGGCCATTTCGGAACCGATAGCCGAAACGGACTCCCACGAGGAGCCAACTAGGCCTTTGAATATTTCTGTTGCAGGGCCTTCGGACGGGTCTGGAGCCGCTGTGCAGGTACCGGCTTCCGAAGGGGTTTTCAGGCCTACTCGGCTTCTAATAAAGGCAAAGACAAAGGTAAAGACTCCTTCCAAATCAAAGACTGCAGCCCAGGCCTTTTCTGATCCGGCACCCAAGTCTCAGAAACAGTTACTTAAGATGGCGGAGGACTTACTATGATTAGGGGTTCACATCCCCCTCCAGATAAAAGGCCAAGGCAAGAAGTTTATTATGACTCCTCTGATCAGGCTTCTGTTTCTTCAGTTTCTTCTTCTGACCAGGAATATTCTTTCCCTCCTTATGAGGATTCTGATGCTGAGGAATCCATTCCTTCAGCTTCTCCCCCTGAGGATTTCTCTTTTGGGGAAACATTGCATGAAATGAGGGAACATTTTCACTGGGAAGGACAGGAGTACTCGGAATCTAAGAAAAGACTAAGGGATTTTATTCTTCTTCCCCACCATAGACACCTGGCTATTCCTCCTATTTTGGATATTGTGGATGATGCTTTTTCGGAGGCTAACTTAACTCCTGACTCTCTTCCTCCAGCTCCTGTTAAGCCAGACAGATATTATAGGGTTTCTGATTCCCACCAGTTTTTATACAAGAATGCTGCTGCTGACCCTGAAACCATTTCTCTGGGTCCTAAGGGGGTTAAGGCCACTTCTGCTAAAAACCCCATTCCCACTGAGAAGGATTCCAGATCTTTAGAAAGATGGGGCAAAAAAGTGTACACTTCTGCTACTTTATCTATTAGGGCTTTAAACTGTCAGTTTCCTATGCTGAAATACCAGCAATTTCTCCTGTCTGTTTTAAAACAAAAGCTAACTTCCATTTCCGCCTGTGCAGATGATAAGGAATTACATGACTTAATGCATGCCACTGAACAAGTGAGGAAGCATGGTTTACACTGTGGATTTGATGCCTTAGAGGCTTCTTGTAGGGCTGCTGCCCCTGGCACAGTCATTAGAAGGCATGCATGGTTAAAGGAACAAAATTTTCCAGATCAAGTAAAAGCTAAATTATTAGATGCTCCTGTTCAGCATAATGTTTTGTTTGGATCTAATGCTGAAGAGGTGATAAAGAAGATGGAGGACAAGGCAAAATCCATGCAAACAGTTAAAGATTTCTTACAAGTACAGCCACCCAGATTTAGTAGGAATTGGCCTACAAAAAATTGGTCCTTTCCCAATTCAGACAGGCCTCAGAGGGGTAGATACAGACGCTCCCAAGGAAGGCCTCAAACGCAAGCCTCTTGTAGATAAGACAGTGGACTGCTTCCACCCCTAGGGGAGGAGAGGACAGGTCGCAAGCTCATAGAAAACAGACTCAATGACTCCCTCTGTTGGGCTGCAGGAACTTCTTGCCTGGAAGCCCCTCTCGGAGGAAAACTTTCTCTTTTTCACCTAAATTGGACTCATATAACCCAAGACAAGTGGGTTCTGGATGTGGTTTCAAGAGGTTACAAATTCCATTTTCATACCCTACCAAGACCAAGCGGATGGCCAGATCTTCCAAAACATCAATGGTTAGAGGCCTTAAACCAAGTGGAAGCTCTTTTGGCTATGAAAGCCATAGAACTAGTTCCACTTTCAGAGAGGGGACAAGGTTTTTACTCAAGGCTCTTTCTAGTCCCCAGGAAGCAAAATTCATGGAGACCCATTCTGGATCTGTCAAGATGCTTACTCTACAGCAGCTACTTACAATGCTGACCAAAAATGCATGGATGGTAACTTTGGATTTAAAGGAGGCATACTTACACATTCCCATCAGGCAGGAATGCCTCAGGTTCAAGGCCAGATCGAGGCACTATCAATTCTCTGCGCTGCCCTTTGGATTGTCTACTGCGCCCAGGGTCTTCACCAAATGCCTGGCTCCAGTAGTAGCTTATTGCAGACTCAAGGGAATTCAAATTTACCCTTATCTGGATGACTGTCTTATTCAGGCAGACAGCAAGGATGTTTTACTCCAGCATCTAGAGTTTGTTCAGAATCTTCTCAAGTTCCTGGGATTCACTGTAAACATAAAAAAGTCAAATTTGACACCCTCACAACAGATAATTTTTCTGGGCGCTTCTCTAAACACAACAACCCAGATGGCATTTCTGACATACGAAAAACAATTACAGCTGGTTTCAACTTTCATAACTTGGCAACATTAACTCAGCTGTCTGCAAGGAGATTCCTGCAGGCTTTGGGTTACATGGCCTCCTGCATCCTTCTCGTACCATATGCAAGACTACATATGAGGAAAATACAGTGGTACCTAAAAAGTGTATGGTCTCAGCATTGCCACAGTTTAGACATACAGATCTCCATCCTGCCTTGTCTTCAAAAGGAATTCCTTTGGTGGTCCAAGGCATGTATTCTAAACAAAGGAAAACCCTTCTGTCTGCCTCCTGCCACTCAGATACTAACCACGGACACCTCAGATTATGCATGGGGAGCCCATTTTCAGGGCAACTGTCTGCAGGGCCTTTGGACAAAGGATCAGAAGCACCTGCATATCAATTTAAAGGAAATGTTAGCCATTCAGAAAGCTCTATTGGCCTTCAGGAATCTTCTACAACCAGGACAACTACTGATACGGACAGACAACACCACAGTTATGTGGTACATAAACAAGCAAGGGGGATCTCATTCCTATCCCCTTTGCAGACTAGCCATGAATCGTTGGAACACAGCTCTAGCTTGCAAACTGGACCTTCAAACTCAGTTTCTACCAGGGAAGCAAAACTTCCTGGCAGACAGTCTGAGCAGAAACCTATCGGACCTACACAAATGGATGCTGGACACCGAAATATTCAAGATGATTACAGCAGTCTGGGGATGTCCTCACATAGACCTCTTTGCATCCCACCTCAATCATCAACTACAGATTTTTTGCACCAGGACAGTCCATGAACTAGCTTGGAAAGTGGATGCACTATCATTCAGTTGGAGAAACCTCTCAGGGTATGCCTTTCCGCCTCTTCCTCTTCTTCCATGGGTATTATTAAAGATCAAACAGGACAAGCCCAAGATGATATCTTGCTGGCCCCAAATTGGCCTCAACAGTTTTGGTACCCAACACTGAAAAACCTTTGTCTGGAGCCCCCTTGGGATTTACCACAGACTCCAAACCTTCTGTCCCAACACCATGGTCAGGTTCTGCACTCCCATGTCAAAACTCTCAGCCTGGCGGCCTGGTTAATCCAGGGTCTTTGATTCATTCTCTCCTACCCAAGCAGGTTATGGATGTCATTTTAGAAGCCAGACGTCCTAGCACTAGAAAATCTTATGCAGGAAAATGGAAAAGATTTTGTTCCTGGATGCAGGTTCAGGATTCTGATCCTCTTATTCCTAACATTACTCTGATTTTACTTTACCTGACAGACCTCTTACGTAAGGGTCTCTCTCTCTCTTCAATAAAGATACATGCCTCTGCTATTTCTGCTCATTATAATACAGACCCTCCAATCTTTTCCCACCAGCTCATGAGACAGTTTCTCAGAGGAGCTAAGAACTTAAGACCCCCTAGATCTCCTCCCATTCCTGCTTGGGATCTCAACTATCTTTTGGAAAAACTCACCTTACCTCCTTTTGAGCCTGCTGCCACAGTTGACATCAAGTTTTTATCTTGGAAGACCGCTATCCTGTTAGCTCTGACCTCTGCCAGGAGAGTCTCTGAGTTGCAAGCTCTCATGGCTGTAGAACCTTATATTATTTTTCATCAAGACAGGGTGTCTTTAAGGACTAATCCTACTTTTATGCCTAAGGTGATTTCCAAAGTGGCTTTAAATCAAACTATTCACTTGCCAACTTTTTCCCCACTCCTCAAAATAAGGGGGAAAGGATCTTGCATTCCTTGGATGTACACAGACAACTATGTTTTTACCTGGATAGAACCAAGGACATCAGGAAATCAGAGCAATTGTTTGTTTCTTATGATTCAAGTTCCCATAGTAAAGCTATTTCAAAACAGACCATTTCCAAATGGATTGCTCATGGAATCTGATTTTGCTATTCACACCATGGAAAGCAAATCCCAGGGAGTATAATCACTCACTCTACCAGAGCTGCTGCCACTTCAGCTGCCTTCCTCAGGGGAGTTCCTACCAAAGACATTTTGGAAGCTGCAACTTGGAGTTCAGTGCATACTCTTTCCAAGCACTACAATCTACCTCTTTACTCCAAGTCTAGGGCAGGCTTTGCTTCTGCTGTCTTGCAGGGCCTTTTAGCCGCCCCCTCTTCTTTATGACCACCTCCCTTTTATTCTGCTTTGGGATTCAACCCTACAGTCATGGCTGCAACAGTGAAACACGATGAACATAGTACAGTTGTGTACACTTACCATAAATTTAGATGTTCGAGTGTCTTCACTGTTGCAGCCTGGGTTTCCCTCCCTCCTGTCCCCTCTTATTTTTTTTTTCTTTTGTGTGATTCCCTTCTTTACCCTTCTTTTGAGGTGTATTTGCAAAGGGTATGGGATCTTATTCATTTTGGAGCACCTGACATCTGGGGCAAGAAAAACTGGAGAACATGGCGTCGGCTGTCAGCTTTGTACTCCTGGCGCTCTGACATCAGGGAGCATGGCTGAACAGCCAACGCTGGACAAAGACTTTGGGATTCTGGTCGACCAAGGACTGCCTGCCGGCAGGGGAGAACCCCTACAGTCATGACTACAGCAGTGAAGACACTCTAACATCTACATTTATGGTAAGTGTACACAACTGTACTTTCAGGAGGCATGTCAGGGTAACCTGCTTCTGTTCTGCATGGTATACAGTGAATAATCATTTTCCACAAACTCTGTGTTGTCCACAGTTTTGAATAGTTTCCCCTTCTGTCACAGTTTTGTCAGGATCTACTCTTTCATATGGTATGATTGCATTTTTTTTAATATAGATACGGGCTGCTTCTTCATGGCCAGACATTGGAGTGTACACACAGTGGGCCCTCTTAATTAAACACTTCTGTGGAACATCAGCCCACTTGCTTTATACATGTGTAAAATTAATAGTCTGTTCCTTCCAGCTTCTCTGGTACAACAGCAAATTGCCTGATGTTCTTCGTCTCCCATTGCTGCAGTCCTTACATATGGGTAGTCCGCTGTCCACAATCGGCCCGAATACCAAAGGGCTAGAACCGGCGTCGGTCATCGGCGCCCGAGACTGACGTCAGTACGTGCCAGTACAAATGCGCATGACCGACGCCATATACTCAGTCTTTCTTGCCGCGTGGTCCTAAGCAGAAGCAGCCTTTTGCAAGTGCCGTTCGGCGTTCTGGAAATGTCGGTTTTTGAGTTTCAGACCGGAACCAAGTTGGGCTAAGTACCCGCTAGACACTTTTGTCTTTTCTTGCCTCAGTATTGACGGATGTCAGAAAAAGTTAATAACTGTATTTCTTGTGGGAAACAGATTCCTCATAGGGATTACCATTCACTCTGTATTCCTTGTTTAGGGCCTAAGCACGACGTGGTTGGGTGTCGCTTTTGTGCTACTTTTAACAAGCGTACTATTAAACGTCGGTTGGACTGTGCTAAGCTTGTGTTTGGTAAACGTTGTAATTACAACATGCCGTCGGATTCTCTGACGCCTGGTTCTTCTAAGAAACGCAAAGAGAAGGCTTTGCAGTCCAAACAGGATGAGTCGTCCACTCCGGACGCTGGTTCTGTAGAACCACCGAATACTTCAGCGGCTCCTTCTGACAGTTTACCTTCTGACAGTTTACCTGAGTCTCAAGGGGAGCCTTTGTTACTACAGGAAGTGGCTTCTCCTGTGTTAGGCCAGGCTGAGGGTGCTTCTCAGATGTCGGTGGTTCCCTCCCCTCATAGGGTAGTTAGGCCTCCTCCTTCTCAAAGCAAATGCCATTCTAAGTCTAAGTCTGCCCCTGCTGGTGCTAGTCCCCAGGGTCCAGCTCCTAGGAAGCACATGTTAAAGATGGCTGAAGATTTGATAACTTTAATTAGGGGTTTTATGCCCCTGAGAAGAGGCCCAGGGTACAGACAGAGTTGGAGGGTTTGGTTCAGTCTTCCAATGAGTCAGATTCTTCTGTGGAAGAACTTCAGGATTTCCCTCCCTATTCTGATTCGGAGGCTGAGGATACTACTCCCTCTGCGTCCCCTCCAGAAGATTTTTCTTTCTCTGAGACTTTGCATTCCATGAGAGAACATTTCAAATGGGAAGGCCAGGATTATTTTGATTCTCGTAAAAGGCTAAGAGAATTCTTGTTTTTGCCTCAACATAGGCCCTTGGCTATTCCTCCTGTACTGGATGTTGTTCAGGATGTATTTTCTGAGGCTGCCCTTAACCCAGATTCTCTGCCTCCTGCCCCGGTTAAACCAGATAGATACTACAGGGTTCCGGAAGCTCACAAGTACTTATATAAGAGTCCTAGGGCTGATCCAGAAACTATTACTCAAGGCCCTAAAGGTGTTAGGGCTTCTGTGGCTAAGAATCCAGTTCCTCTGGACAAGGATGCTAGGGCCCTGGATAGGTGGGGTAAAAAACTGTATACCTCTTCTACTTTGGCTATGAGAGCTTTAAATTGTCAGTTTCATATGCTCAGGTATCAAAATTATTTGCTGGGCCAATTAAAATGTAAAGTAGATGCTTTAGCTGAAGGTATTGAATGTAAGGAGCTTCAGGATTTAGTGCATGCTTCAGACCAAGTTGGTAAGCATTCTTTGCAGTGTGGTTTTGATGCTTTACAGGCTTCTTCCAGGGTGGCTGCTACTAGTTCAGTTGTTCGCAGGCATGCCTGGCTTAAAGATCAGACCTTGTCAGAGCATGTTAAGGCTCGAATTATGGATGCTCCTCTGCAATCTGATGTTCTTTTGGCCCTCCAGTAGAGTCAGTTTTGAAAAAATGGAGGAAAAAGCTAAGTCTATGCAGACGGTTAAGGACTTTACAGGTTCAGCCCCTAAGTTCAGTAGAAATTGGCCTGCTAAGGGA
This sequence comes from Protopterus annectens, assembly GCF_019279795.1. NCBI lineage: Eukaryota > Metazoa > Chordata > Ceratodontiformes > Protopteridae > Protopterus > Protopterus annectens. Next base: position 1,840,760,583 of record NC_056731.1, read on the forward strand.
TGGTCTTTCCCCTCTTCGGATTATCAATCTAGGGGCAGGTCGAGGCGAGGTAGAGGTAGGGCTTCCTCTCAGGGCCCTGTTACTTCTAGGACTTTGAGTTCTTCTACCCTTTCTGCTGGGGAAGGCAGGGGTCAGTCCTTTCGCAAACAGACCCAATGACCTGTGTCTTCAGCTGCGGACTCTGCCTTGCTGGCAGCTCCTCTAGGAGGAAAACTGGGACTTTTCAAAAGGAATTGGCATTTGGTTACCCAGGACAAATGGGTATTGGACATAATAAATCGAGGCTACAAATTTTATTTTCACACATTCCCTCCTTTCAAAGGTATGCCGGATGTGCCTCATCAGCAAAGACTGGAAGCACAGGCACAAATTTCTTCTCTGCTTCAGTTGGGAGCAATACAGGAAGTACCTTCTGCAGAAAGGGGCACAGGGTTTTATTCCCGTCTTTTCTTCGTGCCAAAGAAAGGAAATACTTGGAGGCCAATTCTGGATTTGTCCATTCTAAACACCTTTCTGGAAATTCCAAAATTCAAGATGTTAACACTGCAACAGCTGTTACCTATGTTGGGCAAAGATCACTGGATGGTGACTCTGGATCTCAAAGAAGCCTATCTTCACATTCCTATCAGGCCCAGTTGCAGGAAATTCCTGAGATTTGAATGGGAATTTGCATTATCAGTTCTCTGCATTGCCCTTTGGCTTGTCTACTGCGCCCAGGGTATTCACAAAAGTCCTAGCTCCAGTAATAGCTTTTCTCAGACTAAAAGGTATTCAAATTTATCCTTATCTGGACGACTGTTTGATTCTGGCTCAAGGCAAGCACGAACTTCTTCAACATCTGCAGTATGTAATGACAGTTTTAAGATGCCTAGGGTATTCTGTGAACGAAATAAAGTCCAGTCTAGTACCCTCACAAGAGATGTGTTTTCTGGGTGTAAGATTGAACACAGCTGCTCAGATGGCATTTCTTACCCCGGACAAACAAAGAAATCTTCACCTATACTTCCAACAGTTATCAGTAATGTCCAGGCTGACTGCAAGGACAGTCCTTCAAGCCTTGGGGTTCATGGCATCTTGCATTCTAGTACTTCCCAATGCCAAACTGCATATGAGGAAGCTGCAATGGTATCTCAAAAGCGTTTGGACTCAACACAGCCACGATTTGGACACTGTCATTCGATTCTGCCTTGCATTCAGAAAGAATTTGTGTGGTGGGCTCAGGAATGTCACCTAAACAAGGGACTCTCTGTGACCCAACCAGAGGCAAGTCAGATATTAACGACAGACGCCTCTGAGTCAGCCTGGGGAGCTCATTTCACAGGAAAATGGATTCAAGACCTTTGGCCCCCAGAGCTACTTCACTTGCATATCAACATGAAAGAGATGCTGGCAGTTCAATTTGCTTTGGAAGCATTCAAGGGCCTACTTCAACCAGGACTGGTGTTGATTCGAACAGACAACACAACTGTCATGTGGTACATCAACAAGCAGGGGGGAACTCATTCTTACCCTCTTTGCAGACAAGCAATGCTGTTATGGGAAACTGCTTTAAATCTGCACATCACTCTTCGAGCATAGTTTCTGCCAGGAGCACAAAATTCTTTAGCAGAAGAGCAGACAGATTGTGGATCCTCACAAATGGAAGTTGGACCCTCAGGTATTTCTTCGGTTGACCATGGCTTGGGGAACTCCAGACATAGATCTGTTCGCTTCTCCTCTGAATTTCCAACTGCCACTGTTTTGCACAAGGCTGTTTCATCCAACAGCCTGGAAAATAGATGCACTATCCTTCAGTTGGAGCAACCTTCACGTGTATGCTTTTCCTCCCTTGCCTCTTCTTCCAAAGGTACTGTTGAAAGTCAGGAGGGACAAACCTTGCATGATCCTTATAGCACCGGATTGGCCTCGTCAGCATTGGTACCCTCTGTTGAGGAGCTTAATTCATGGGACACCTTGGCCATTACCACAGATTCCTCACTTATTGTCTCAGGAAAACAATCATTTTCTCAATGTCAGGGTGCAATCCCTACACCTGACAGCCTGGCATTCTGTTTTAAAGAAGGAGGGCCTTCCGCTCCCTCAACAAGTTTTGGATGTTATTTTGGAAGCCAGGCGACCTAGTACTCGAAAGGTTTATGCTGATAAATGGAAGAGATTTTTTCTTTGGAGTTCAGCTGAAGGCTTTGATGTCAAATTGCCTAATTTGAGTTGTACATTGCAATATTTGACTGTATTATTGGACAAGGGTTTGTCCTTCTCTTCTGTAAAAGTGCATGCTGCAGCTATTTCTGCTCACTATGATTGTGACCCTCCTTTGTTTTCACATCCATTGGTTAAACAGTTTCTTAGAGGTGCAAAGAATATAAGACCCCGAAGAGCTCCTACTCCTGCCTGGGATCTTAATTTTGTTTTGGAAAAGCTGACTCTGCCTCCTTTTGAACCTGCAGCTACAGTTGAATTGAAGTTGTTGTCTTGGAAGACTGTTTTTTTTGTTGGCTGTTACTTCTGCTAGAAGGGTATCTGAATTACAGGCCCTCATGGCAGTGGAACCTTTTCTGATTTTTCACAATGACAGAGTTTCCTTACGTACTAATCCTACTTTTATGCCTAAAGTGATTTCTAATGTGGCATTGAACCAATCTATACATTTGCCTACTTTTTATGCTAACCCCCAAAATAAAGGGAAAAAGTTTTGCATTCTTTGGATGTACATAGGCAGTTAAGGTATTATTTGAGCAGAACCAAAGAGTTCAGAAGATCTCAACAATTATTTTTCTTTTGCTTTGACTTCACAAGGGAAAGCTGTCTCAAAACAAACTATTTCCAAGTGGATTGGCCATTGTATTGCTTTTTGTTACTCTCATCATGGAAAGGATGTTCCAGTTGGGATCAGGCCTCATTCTACTAGGGCTAGGGCCACCTCTACTGCTTTTTTGAGAGGGGTAGCTACTAAAGACATTCTAGAAGCAGCTACTTGGAGTTCTGTACATACCTTTACAAAGCATTATCATTTACCTCTTTATTCTAGGTCTAGGGCTGGGTTTGCCACTGCAATCTTACAGGGCATGTTAGCAGCTCCTAATGCTATTTAGTTGGCCAGCCTCCCTTTTTTCCGTTGCTCTGGGATTCTACCCATATGTAAGGACTGCAGCAATGGGAGACGAAGAACATAGTACAGTTTTGTACCTACCATAAATGTAGATGTTCGAGGATCTCCATTGCTGCAGTCCAATTCCCCCCCCCCTCCTTCCCCCTTTTTAGGTTGGGTTTTGGGTGGTGTTTTTTGCATTCTGGCGTCTGAGGCAAGAAAGACTGAGTATATGGCGTCGGTCATGCGCATTTGTACTGCCACGTACTGACGTCAGTCTCTGGCGCCGATGACCGACGCCGGTTCTAGCCCTTTGGTATTCGGGCCGATTGTGGACAGCGGACTACCCATATGTAAGGACTGCAGCAATGGAGATCCTCGAACATCTACATTTATGGTAGGTACAAAACTGTACTTTTTCTGTGTGTTCTGTCCTCTAATTCTACTGTTTTTTAAACAGCTTTTCTTGAGAAGTATCATGCTCAGTCGGCCTTTTTTTCTCTCGCTTTTATCACATTTCAGAATTTGATTTTTGCAGTTTAGTTCATCTGAATGTGTAGTTAAAGGCTCTTCTATTTTTTTCTTTTTTGCCAGCATTTCATTTGACCTCATATATTCCTTCAGTGTTTCACTTATCTTAAGCACCTCCTTAATGCATTTGATTTTCCTTTTCCAGTACATTACTGGAAGCCATCTTCTGTACCAAAGCTGAGACTTTAACTGATTTTTACTGAATGGAAGTTTTCTCTTGACCTTTTAAGTTTGAATATTGTCTTACATTCTCCAAATTTCTTCTTTGCTGGCATCCAGCTAGTAACTGAATTTTATCCAAACTGATAAGCTTTACTGGCTTTTTTCCCCCAGTTTCAATCTTCTGACTATGAAAGCTCTAAATCGGTCTATTGATCAGAGTTCAACCATCTGTACAGTCATTTTGGAAGTCTTCTTCAACCCAATCCTTGCCTGTACATTGACTAGTTTTTGCACTGAGGACTTTTTTTTTTTTTTTTTTACTTTTCTTTGGCCTTCAGAGAAGGTTACTGTAGGAGTACATCATAATGTGTAGACTTCTGCTGATCCAAGAAGTAGTTGTCAGGTTAGAATTTGTCAGTCAGTGCTCTTTCATCCTGCACAAGCCAGTTATAGATCCACCTCTGAAGCCTAATGATTTTGGCTGGTGCGTGCCTTTTATAAAACAGACTGTTCATCCCACTTTTCTGCTCTTCCTGGTGTTTACAACGATTGCCTCCCAACAGGTTTTTTCTGTTTGCAGATGGTGTTTTAATCTTTTATGGCTGGAAATTACCGGGCATTAGTATAAATATATTTTTAAATTATTTCTTACATGAGGGAAGTACTATTGAACATTTTGTAAGTAAAGGACAGCTGCACCCTAAATGCCATACTTCCTTTTCGAGAGTGCATTTTCCTTCCAAAAGAATGCTCCCTATTGAAGCAATGAAGTACAAAGCAACAGTCATCCTCCTAACCCCCCAGATCTGGTTTCCCCTCCTAAGGCTTCCCCTCAGGAAGCTTCCCTGGCTTTTGGGTCTGATTTCATATCCTTCCAGGAAGCTTCACCTGGACTCTCAGTTTTAAACTAACTGCCTAATTTCTCCACTTCCAGTAATGGCCAAAAATAAATCCCTGTCTGTGGAGTTATAAGAATCCTAATAGCATCCTAGAAAGATTCTGCCCATAGGATATTTCACAGTAAATGGAAGAGATTTGTCTCTTGGGCTTGCCATCAAATCATCGACCCATTCTCAACTCCAGTCTCAAACTTTTTCCATTTCCTAGCTGCTCTACTTTGTTTTTTCCATGATTAAAGTTTAGTTGGTTGTGATTTTGAATTTTCATGTTGAGTTTCAGGAATGCTCACTAGCTTCTCATAAACTCTGTAAAGCTCTTCTCAAAGGAAGCTTTTTGCTTAGCCCTCCTGTCAAGGATCCGGTTCCTCCTTGGGATCTGAACCTAGTCCTAGAAGCTTTTACGAAGCCTCCATTCAAATCTGCTTCTTCTGTTCAGCTGAAATTCATTTCATGGAAGAGTGTCCTTTCAGTGGCTCTCACTTCAGCCAGAAGGACTCAGGAATTCCATGCATTGTCTTAATCTCTCCACATGCCTAGTATTTCATAAGGACAAGGAATATCTAAGTATGAGCTCATCTTTTGTGCTCAAATTAGTGTCTGTATCAGATGCTTCACAGCCTATTCATTTGCCAGTCTCCTTTCCTAATTATGAAAACAAAGGCAAATAATTTCTACATACCCTAGATGTACATACAGAATTACATTTCTACCTGCACAGAACCAAAGCCTTCAGGAAAGATGGTCAGCTGTTTTGTCTCCTTTCCTGCTAACAAGCTGGGGTGGAATGTTTCTAAAGTTTCCCTTTCCAGATGGGTGTTGGACTACATTTTATTTTACTACTCTGCCCACTATGCCAAGGGCTCACTCCTTTGCATCTGTAGTAAATCTTCCATTTCCTTCTTTAGAATCTCTTTAGTTAACTATATTTGTGAAGCTTTGAAAACAAAAAACACAAGGTCAGCAAGCTAGAAATCCACCCGAAGTAGTAGGACAAAACTTTACATCCAATCGTATCGTGAAGTCATACTGTTAGAAGACTCACAAAAGGCAACAAAGGACGAAATCCACTGATTTATTAAAAGGTTTAAAGCGCTTTTCGTTTGCCTCAGTCAGCTAAACTTCTTCAAAAACATTATTAAAATGGGCTGAAAATCCACTTTATACAAACAGCTGGTTAGTGATTAACCAATTACACATATTACACATTGCCTCATTAAAAGGCAACCTAATTGCCGAAAAGACAAACAAACAACAAAAACTGCAGCAACCCTATGCGTAAAAAATCAAAATAAAGAATTAGATGAGAAAGAAGTAACTAATATAAAAGGAACAATAACAATCCCAAATATATAAAGATATAAAAGTACTATACAACTCTAAATACGTTATAATGCAGCAACAAAAGTACACTGAAAACTTAGTTGAAAAAACAAAATTAAACATCTATGAGTGTTTAGTTTTGTTATATATTAATAAAACTCTCTATGAAATAATTAGTAACAAGTACTAAGAAATGTAAAGTAGCTGACACTGGCCAACCTCCTATAGCAAAAAAAGTCTACTTCTTTAAACTTTTTAATCTTAAAATACTGCTAATGGAGCAAGAATCATTCAAACCAGGTGGATTATAAGCATTAAGTCTAACCTGCCAAGTTAGTTCACACTCCTCTAATTTCAAGGGTCTAGGCCCACCCCTACTGTCAATCTTTACTTGGTCTGTGATGGTAAAATTAAAAGTATGCTCTTGGTTAGTAGAAACATGTTTGGCTAATGCATTTTCCAGTTTGTGTTTCTTAATCGCATATTGGTGTTCATATATCCTGTCCCAGAGCCTCCGCTCCGTTTTTCCTATATAGAAAGCAGGGCACAATTTGCACCTAGCCAGATAGACAACAAAACTGGAGTTATAGTTGAATTTATCCTTAGTTTTAACATCAATGGCTTACAATGTAAAATTATTAGTCACGTCCACAAATTTACAGTAGTTACAACATTCACATTTTTTCATGCCATTACAATGGACGATAGGGCTGTTCCTTTGTTCTAAGATGGTCTTCAAATTCTGCCCTCTTGTAAAAGTTACTCTAGGAAAATCACCCAGTTTAACATATATATTGGAATTAGTTTTAAATAATTCCCAATTCTTCTTCAATATATTGATGCATGAGTTACTATGTAACGTATAAGTGGTAATAAAGCTTAAATTATTTTCTTTAACTCTTCTATTCTGAGTATCGAGACTCGGCATCAAGTTCACAACAGAACCACTACTGTCAGACATAAGAGAAACACTTATAATCTTGAGAAGTGGCAAATACACTTTGTCTAATCTTTTAGTTTTTACTTCATTAATTAAATCGTCTAGAAGGGGTTCTGGGTAACCACGATGGATAAACATACTCCTGAGTAGAGAGCATTCTTCAAGAAAGTCTTCTTCTAAGGTTATCATTCTTGAAGCCCTTACCAATTGGCCCTTTATAACTGACCTGTTTTGATGTAAAGGATGGTTACTTGAAAAATGGAGAAACGTGTCAGAATACGTACTTTTTCTGTAAATCTTAGCTACGAAACTCTCTAACTCCTAGTTTTTAACCAAACAGATATCCAAATACGCTCTCATGTCTGTGTTAAATGTAGATGTAAACTGTAAAAATTGTGTAGTACTAAGTGTTCTAACATATTGGAACCCATACGTTCATCTCCTTTAGTTAAAATAAATATATCATCGAGGTAACGTGTATACAAGACCAACGAGTCACAGAAAGTGTTGTTCTTAAACACAAATTCTGACTCCCAATATGCCATGACAAGGTTTGCAATACTAGCTCCGCAGGGTGACCCCATAGCTACCCCCACTTTTTGGAGGTAGAATTGGTCCTGGAACATGAAAAAATTATTAGACAATACTAGGTCTATAAGTTCCGTTACCAACCTGGTCTCAACTGCTGGAGCTTTGTATTTGCTAAGCATTAAATCAACCCATTCGATAGCCATGGTGTGAGGAATACAAGTGTATAAGTCCTTCACATCAATAGTGAGAAAATTAAAGTTGGCATTAAATTCGAGGGCCTCAATCGTCTTCAAAAATGACCATGAGTCTATACAAATTTGATTCTCATGGACTAGATATTTTTGAAGTATTGCATCCACTACTTTAGCACAAGAATATGTGGGTGAACCTTGACCATCAACTAATGGTCTCAGTGGTGGATTTACCAAATTCTTGTGTATCTTAGGGATGCCAAAAATAAACGGGTATCTAGGGTAAGATGTTGACAGGTAGCTGTAAATTCTCTGTTCAATTCTACCTTCAATGTACAGGTCCTCAATACAGTTTTTAATCAAGCTATAAGCTTTGTTCACCTCTGAACGTGAACTTACTTCATAGGAACTGGTATTCAATAATACATTCATACGTTCTTGATGGTCACCATTATCAAAAACTACCAATCCCCCTCCCTTGTCTGGTTTACAAAATCGTAAACCTTGAGTTTTGATGTATACCAAAAATTCACGTTCTTCCTTACTCATATTGTAGGTAGCCTTATACTTATACAAATTGCTTACCATATGTCGAATATCTAATTCGCAAAGTTATTCAAATATCTGCAAAACCGGATTCAGAGGGGGGATTATACGTACTAGGAATGTAAAACTTGTCATGGTCCACAGTGTTCAAAAGATTATCCATTATTAAATTAAAGTTCAACTTCCTAGTGAACATTTTAATATCAGCAATAGTATTAACCACATTTATTGGTTGAGCTGGAACAAAGGTGAGGCCCTTAGACAGAAATTCTACAATTTCTGCACTAATCTCGATATATGAAAAATTATATAATTTAAAGTCTCGTGCTTTATTCATGATAACTACTGGGTGTTGGTGAACTTCTTGTCTGTCTAAGGAGGCATAACAATCAAAGTCCAGTTGTTGGTCATGTTGCATACTCAACAGAGGAACTGTGAAGGCATTATCAATCATACGTGCTGCATCATGATGTTGGATGCAGACTATCAAGTCCTGTTCTTGTTGTCTATTAGTTGTTTGTTCCTGTGTTGATACGGTTGGAAATTGTTCTGTTTTGGCCTGGCACCTGTACTCGGACCCTGCCAAAAATTCTGCTGTTGCTGAGGGTAACCATTATCCTTATGGCCTTGATGGACACTTCATAGTCTATCACTCCATCGAGTATCACCTTGAACAGTGGGAATACTATTGTTGGATATACTGTTGTTACTGGAAGTCAACTATCACTTCTATCCTCATTAGAATGTGACCCCCACATTGGAATCATCACTACAGTTATTACTGATGGGAATGGTGTTTGAAGACTTACTTAATTGACCAGAATTAGTGTAATTTTTTCTCCAAACCTGGGCAGGCGATGGATCAGGATAAGCGGTACCTGAAGCATACACCTTGCTGTATCTTTCTAATTTTTTAAATTTATTAATTCTCAACTTAGTCATGTAATGGTCAGTGCTTGTAAACACACGATCATACTCCTATTTGTATCTGCTGAACTCTTAATAGAGTTGAATGCTTTTATCGAGATCAGTTACTAGATGTAATAACTCATCAACCCACAAACTATAATGTTTAATCATTAAGTCAAGGAGTTCAAAACCTTGACGGTCAAAAAAGTTGACTAAATCATTGTGGAATGAAGAGTTAGCTTCCAATCCTGTAGGGTATGAGTGCCGCCATAACCCTTTCGGCACCACCCTACATGTAAGACATTCACAAAAGTATGTGATTTCTAACTGTAATTTTCTTAACTTAATTAAATGTGTGTCAAATGTTTTCAGCTTTGATACAGTGTTGTCAGAAGATGGATTATTACCTTGATCTGTAGTTTGACCATCGTTGTCATTACGAAACTCCTGTGAAAAAGAAAAAACATCGGCTATTCACGCAGCCAATGTAACCGCATCACTAAAACCTTCGGTCCTAGACTGTGCTGCTATAGCTGGTTGCAGACTGTTATCCTGTTGAGGTACTGTAGCATGGACTGTAGAGTTCGACTTGCTTCCTCTGGATGTAACCCAATACAAGAATCGGTGTTGGACACTGTTGGCACTACACGTAATGCTTCATGAGGCGTTGCAGCATTACCATCTGGACTAATAAATCCTGGTGCACTTTGCACGGTATTTTGTGGTATGAATACTCTGTCCATGTGTCTGATCTCCAAACTGTTGGCATGCTCTCTTAAATCCACTAGAGCATTGCAACCAGTCGCGTTCTCCTGTGTGGCCGTTCTCATCTCAGGACAGTCACTATAAATAGACAAAGAATGTTGTTGAGATGCTGCAGGTATTGAAGTTAGAGACTGGCGAATTTCCCTTTGAGTCTTATCAAGGTGGTCCAGTCTCTTGAAAATGGAGTTGATCTTTCCAAATAACGAGTCCAACACACTTCTAAGATTCGAGCTCTGGTGTAAATCCTCCAACCCGCTAGTTGAAATAGCAGTGTTGCCGTTAGCGACATTACCATCAGATTTAAACAACTCCGGTGTGTCACATGGGTTAAACTGAGTAGGTCTAGCTGCCGAACCTGTAGCCATGCTGAACAACTAAGAACAAAAAATGTCAGTCAAACTTTGAAAACAAAAACACAAGCTCAGCAAGCTAGAAATCCACCCAAGTAGTAGGACAAAACTTTACATCCACTCGTATCGTGAAGTCAATCTGTTAGAAGACTCACAAAAGGCAACAAAGGATGAAATCCACTAATTTATTAAAAGGTTTAAAGCACTTTTTGTTTGCCTCAGTCGGCTAAACTTCTTCAGAAACATTATTAAAATGGGCTGAAAATCCAATGTATACAACAGCTGGTTAGTGATTAACCAATTACACATTGCCTCATTAAAAGGCAACCTAATTGCCAAAAAGACAAACAACAAAAACTGCAGCAACCCTTATGCATAAAAAATCAAAATAAAGAATAAGAAGTGTATTTGCCACTTCACAAGATTAGAAGTGTTTCTCTTGTGTCTGACAGTAGTGGTTCTGTTGTGAACTTGATGCCGAGTCTCGATACTCAGAATAGTAGAGTTAAAGAAAACAATTTAAGCTTTATTACCACTTATACGTTACATAGTAACTCATGCATCAATATATTGAAGAAGAATTGGGAATTATTTAAAACTAATTCCAATATATATTCTAAACTGGGTGATTTTTCCTAGAGTAACTTTTAGAAGAGGGCGGAATTTGAAGACCATCTTAGAACAAAGGAACACCCCTATCCTCCGTTGTAATGGCATGAAAAAATGTGAATGTTGTAATTACTGTAAATTTGTGGACTTGACTAATAGTTTTTAACATCAATGGTTTACAATGTAAAATTAAGGATAAATTCAACTGTAATTCCAGTTTTGTTGTCTATTTGGCTAGGTGTAAATTGTGCCCTGCTTTCTATATAGGAAAAACGGAGCGGAGGCTCTGGGACAGGATATATGAACACCAATATGCGATTAAGAAACACAAACTGGAAAATGCATTAGCCAAACATGTTTCTACTAACCAAGAGCATACTTTTAATTTTACCATCACAGACCAAGTAAAGATTGACAGTAGGGGTGGACCTAAACCCTTGAAATTAGAGGAGCTTGAACTAACTTGGCAGGTTAGACTTAATGCTTATAATCCACCTGGTTTGAATGATTCTTGCTCCATTAGCAGTATTTTAAGATTAAAAAGTTTAAAGAAGTAGACTTGTTTTTGCTATAGGAGGTTGGCCAGTGTCAGCTACTTTACGTTTCTTAGTACTTGTTACTAATTATTTCATAGAGAGTTTTATTAATATATAACAAAACTAAACTCGTAGATGTTTAATTTTGTTTTTTCAGCTAAGTTTTCAGTGTACTTTTGTTGTTACATTATAACATATTTAGAGTTATAACGTACTTTTATATCTTTATATATTTGGGATTGTTATTGTTCCTTTTATATTAGTTACTTCTTTCTCATCTAATTCTTTATTTTGATTTTTTACGCATAGGGTTGCTGCAGTTTTTGTTTGTCTTTTTGGCAATTAGGTTGCCTCGTGGCAATGTGTAATTGGTTAATCACTAACCAGCTGTTTGTATAAATTGGATTTTCAGCCCATTTTAATAATGTTTCTGAAGAAGTTTAGCTGACTGAGGCAAACGAAAAGCGCTTTAAACCTTTTAATAAATCAGTGGATTTCATCCTTTGTTGCCTTTTGTGAGTCTTCTAACAGTTTGACTTCACGATACGAGAGGATGTAAAGTTTTGTCCTACTACTTGGGTGGATTTCTAGCTTGCTGAACTTGTGTTTTTGTTTTCAAAGTTTGACTGCCGTTTTTTGTTCTTTATTTGTGAAGCTGGTATATGGTCTTGTATGCATACCTTCATCAAACCTTAATAAACTGGACTACCACTCTGTGCTTCTGTCCTGAAAGGTTTCTTGTCATGAAACTTGGACTGAATGAATAGGGTATGAAAGTTATGTACTGACCATAATGACAAGTCCTTCATTTGTGCCCAGCTGATATGACAGCCTTCCCTCCATCCCTATTATTTATCCTGTAAAACCTGAAGGACCATTCACTTCTAAGAGTTTATCCTTCATGCAGGTTATTTATGTGCAAGTCTTAAGGTGTCAAACTAGATCTGAGGTAGCTAGGGGACTGGTGTATTATGGGGGAGAAACTACTTAAGTAGCTTGAGGCTGGAGTACTGCTGCTGCTGCCATGTTGGATACATCAAGTGGCTCGAGTACTCACATGTATCAGACTGACATGAATGAATGGCTGTGATGAAACCCACTTTCAGCAGCAGTTTGGAGAAAAAAGCTTCAAGAAAGTAGCAGTTAAAGTATGCATACTGTATACGTACAAAATGAATGTACAAAAGAAATTACAAGATTCTTGTACAATGCATATATCACACATGCATGTTTATATGCAATATATGTGTGTATATGTATGTGTGTGACTATATATATATATATATATATATATATATATATATATATATATATATATATATACACACACACACACATATATATATATATATATATATATATATATATACACACACACACACACACACACACACATATATATATATATATATATATATATGTATATATGTGTGTGTGTGTATGTATGTATTGACATTGTTTTTGGGCTTGTTATAGAGTGTTTGTTCTCAGACTTTCACAGGAGGCCTTTTTCAAGCCATACAAGCGACAAAAATTGTACAGCATCCATATACAGATAAACACACACTACTCTATCCAAAGATTAACAAATTTCTGATCAGCTGCTGGCTTTCATTTGTTCACTGTACAAAAGCAAACTTCTCATCACATGCAGTATAATTTGATTTAGAATATTGCTTTTTGTATTAATGAAGTTCAGTGAAAAGTGCATGTTCACTGACTTAGACTAAAAGCAGAAGAATATCATAAAGGAATTAAAAAAATTATCACCCTCAAGTATAGAAAAGTACTATGGTTTGTTCGGGCTACCTGTGAAGCAGTTTCATGCGTCCCTTTTGAGAAACTCGTACAGAAAATGCCTTCTCTGAAAATGAGTTGCCATTGATGAGATGTAAGAAAGCTTCAACTTTTTTTATTGCTCCTCTGGTACTTTTGATAACCCATGTAAATAAAATTAACAAAAATAAATACCAGTATTGTGATCTTGATAAAATTTCTACAGATCAGAAAGTAAAAAGAAACACAAAAAGGAAAAAAAGAAAAAGAGTAAAAAGGAGAAAAAGAAAAGGAAACGTCACAAAAAGTCCACTTCTGAATCAGACAGTGACAGAGAAAGGTAAGTCGAATTTTCAATATTTTGTTTCTCATTCAAGTTCTTTGTGAGAGCATTGCAGTCTTCCATTGCATCCATCCTGCTGTTGGCTTGGTGATTAGTTGTAATTTACCCAGGAGTAAAGTTAATGTGGAGTTGCGGCTTGAATAAATGATGGGAGTTTGCAGGAATATTGGCCAGTACATGCTGAAAATTTCTACTCCAAATATAGTATCTGAAGTAGTTTGCTTCATTTGATCTTCAACCTGTGGGTATCTGATCCGAGCCGGCGACTTCACAAACATCTGCTCCAAGCTCCTCCCCTACCCATAACACACCACCACTACCTTCCAACCCTCAGATCTCATTTGCCGCGGCTTTGCAACGTATCATGATCCTTGAGCTCCAGGTTGAGTAGATTTTTGAAGTGTTTGATTCCCTATTTCTTAATTTTCAGTGTGTTTGTTGGTGTTGTAGGTCTCCTCCCTTCCTTACCCCTCACTGGTGCGTCGAGTGTGGGTAGTTCTGTAGTAGTTAGATTCCCCCCCTTCCCCCTCAGCCTTTGTGTGTGTCTTTAAAAATCACTTTTTCCTTTTTCTTGGGATTCGTTATGGCTGATCCCCCCCAAAACAAGTGTTCAAAAGATGCACTGAATGTGGCCACAAGCTGTCACCTGCCGATGGCCACACTGTGTTCTTTGCTTGGGTGCTGCCCAACTATCAAAGGACTGCAGTATTTGCACAGGTTTTAACCCACGAGCCCTTAAAGACCGTAGGGCTAAACTTATAATGAAGGGCCTTCTACGGAGGCGGCTGCCTCCAGTTCTGCTTTGGTCACGGCTGTGACCACCTCTCTTTCTACTCCCGCCCTTGCTTCTCCCCCCTCCCAGGCTGGGACTCATCCTCCTGCCTCTAGGCCAGTGGAAGAAGAGCATAGAAAGGGCAGAGAGAAGGAGAGAGAGAGAGCATAAAAGTGACAAAAGGAAGAGGTCCCCGGACCTTTTGGCTCCGGCTGGACCTTCCCCCAAACTTCAGACTAGGCTCCAACCTTACTCCCCTCTGCTCCAATCTCTTAGGTTTTCTCCAGAGCTGGAGGAGCCCAGGCCATCTTTTAGGGCTTCGGTTTTCCAACCTGCCAGGCCGGAGTCCATGGCTTTGTCGCGGTCTACCCGCAGTCTCTCAGAAGCTGACATGGATAAAATGATTTTTATTATTTTATTATTTTACATCTGTTGATCTGGCTAGTCTAACTGGATACATGACCATTTTCAGTAGAGGCCCGGGGAGAAAAGCTCCAACACACGCAGTTTACAATATAGAATGTTGCTACAGTACAAGCATAACACAGCTGATGTTAATAAAAATACAATACTTAAACTAAACATAACACAAACAGTAAAAGGTCATGTACATAAAAAGATGTTACTAAATACATACACACTTAAATCTATATATATATATATATATATATATATATTTAAATTGCAAGATCATGGTCTCTCTGTTTCTTTAAGGATAAGCCTGGAGTTAGTACAGAAGAGTAAACGGTGAAGAGTATCCATTAGTATAAGGAAAATGATGCAGAGATTTATTTGCACAGACATTTAGATGGGAGTCTTGCTGGACCCCTCTCCGTCTGGAGGGGGGAGTTCACTTCCCTTCTTTACACCTATATCTCCTTCTCCGATCCGACCCCCAGTTACGGAATACATTGATCCGAGAGGTTCCCTAGTCAGGGGGTCAGCACTGATGGTACCTATCTCCTCTATGCCGGCAGCTTCCTGGAGCATGTCAGATCTGACTAGTTTGGATCGGAGTGGCTGGCGAAGCCGTAGCCTGGGTGTCGGATCCGAGGAGGTGGAGTTTCTTCCATCGGCTCTGACCTTATCGGGTCATGACCACTTTCTCGGCGCTCTGACTACTTCGGGCCCAGCTCCAACTCCCACGCTGGATTTGGAGAGAGCGGCACCCTTACAAGTGTTCCCAGGAAGCTCGTTCTCCTTTGGCATTCGATGTTGTGGAAGGGGTTCTCTCCAATGGGTCGAGGCCCCTTTGTCTTTGGACTCCGCACCAACTCCCTCTGTTTTGTGTGTGAATCCTGTCATTTTACCACAGGGACAGCCCGTGCTCGAGGAGCCCAGGCAGTTTCCCTTGAGGAACAAGTAGTAGTTTGCGAGCCCCATCCGGAAAGCCCCACCGGAGAGGTTCCTCGCAAGCATATGTGCAAGAGGAGGCACTTGGGCTCCTCTCCGGAGTCCCTCACTGAGGACACTGATTTGGATGATGGGGGAATGTTCCCCCAGATCACCTCCCAAGGATGTCTCCTTTGGGGACATCATGGAAATTTTGAGCTAGCGGGGAGGTTGGTCCGCCCCAAAACCTTTCTTGGAAGAATCTGTGTTCCTGGAGGCTTTCAGCACAGGCCCGTCTACTTCCTGGGTGTCCCCCTGTGGATCCATTAGTGGACTTGGTCATCTCGCGAGCTTGGAAGGAACTGGACACTGTGGAACCAAACCCTAAGCGCCCGGATAAGTATTAAGCCCCCCTGCAGACAAACTTGCGTGGAGTAAAGGGTCCTCGGTAGACGCTATGGTGGTAGCAGCCACCACCCAGAGGAAACTAGCCCAAGAGAGTTCCTTGGTCCACCCTCCTGACCATGAGTGTAGGATGATGGATCATCTAGCGAAGCTGGTTTATGCATTGGCAACCTTTTCTGTCAGGGAGCTGAACTATCTGGCCCATGTTACTCGATTACAGCACGACCTGGTTAAGGAACTGGCTGAGACTCCCCTAAAGTCCATGTCACAAGAGGACAGGGCTACGTTCTCAGCAAGGATGGCTACCTTGACAGTCGTTTCTAATATGTCTATGCGACTCCTCTCGCATGTAAACTGAGCGGCTAGGGTGGCTGGGTTTGGCATTTCCAGGAGGCATCTCACCTGGCTCAGATTGTCAGTTCACGGAACCCTTCAAGGTGTCTTGCGAATGCCCTGTATGACTGCTCTTCCTTCTTTGGTAAGACCGTCTGTGACACCTTGATTCAGAGTGGGAAAGACTGGAAGACACACTGTCTGCCGTCTGAATTCGCTTCTCGAACCCTCAAAGATATTTTTCCCGAAATCAGCAAAGGCAAAATAAGATGTGGCTCTGGAAGTCTCAGTATTCCCGGGACACTCACGGCCCTTCTTCCCCTAGAGGCAGAGGGGGACAGGACAGACGCTGGCCCAGAGGCATAGGGGGTCTGAGGAATTTTGGGTTTTGAGAACCGTTCTTGGACAGGCCCATGCAGCAACTCTGAGGGGTTGCCCAACTGCTCTGCTCTTGAGGCAGTCAGGGTCGCCTGACATTGCACCTGTCTGCATGGGAGTCTGTGTCATCAGACCGTTGGGTGCTTCAGATAATTTCCAGAGGCTATTCAGTCCCGTTTGTGGTTCTCCCTACACCTTCCAAACACCTTCCAGACGTGTACCACCCATGCAGAGGGAGGCAGCAGCACTAGAGGTTTCCAAGCTGCTAAAGAAACAAGCCATTGAACCCGCCCCTCTAGATCAGTCTAGATTGGTCGTCTACTCCAGGTTCTTTTTGATGCCAAAAAAGATGGACCTGTCTATTCTGAACCTGTCAGTTGCCAAAGAGAAGTTCGGATGATCACCTTACAGTCCATCCTGCCATACCTGCAAGAGAGCGACTGTGCTTGTTCGACCTCCAGGATGCCTACTATTACATAAAGATGCACAGAAGCTCCAGGAGGTTCCTCCGCTTCTGGCCAGGAGCCGATCATCAGTTTCAAGCCCTACCCTTTGGTCTCACCACAGTCCCAAGGGTGTTCACCAAAGTGATGGCAGTAGTAGCGGCTCACCTGAGGCTTCATGGGATTCAGGTCTACCCTTACCTGGACGATTGGCTCCTTACTGCTCCCACCAAGTCTCTACTTTGTTGGACCAGAGACTATTTCCTACGTCTTGCACACTAGTTAGGGATTACAGTCAACACAGCCACATCTCTTCTGAACCCTGTCCAGGTTATAGAATACATAGGTGCACGGATAGACGTGTTACAGACTAAAGTTTTCCTGTCCTTGGAGAGAGTTCGAAACTTAAGGATGCATGCCGCTTTCATTGACCGATCTCATCTTCCCTCATGGCATTGTAATAGCATTTGTATGTAGATGTGCAGTGGGACACACATTCTGCTATTTGGTGCATCTTTCATTCTCACTCCTGTCAGATGTGTTCACTTTAGAGAATCCAGCAGTAGTAGTACAGCAGAAATTGTTTGTAGCCCAACCTTGCAGAAGAGTAGCCTTGGGTATGTAAGTGATTCCCTTCCCAGACAACCTCAACAAGTCATGTAATTTCTGCTTACTTGGTAACTATACAGATGTTCTCCTACAGTTTCCTTTATATATTGCCTTATCATTCTTAATTCTCAATCTTTTTTAACCTCTTTGATTCTTTATAGTTTTTATATGCCTTACTAATTCCTTTTAGAACAACTTCTGTTCTAGACTTAACTAAAAACTCCACCTAGCACTCCCTCTATCAATTTTCCCTTTGCCTGTACTCCATCAGTCCCAGATAGGGAAGGCAGTTTCAGATTTGCGCTTGGCTTCATCCCACTCTACTACCTTTTGCTTTATAGTGAATTTCCTAATTTTCTCCAATTAATTAAAGCCTGTCTTGCCTATTTTCTCTGACCCTACTTGCAATCATCCTTATTGGTAAAACCCCCTTTCTCCACTCTTGTGTTGGATTAGTTCTTAGAATACTTTCTACAACTTTATAAATATTCTACAGGGCGGTTGTTCTCCAAAGGGTTTACATCCAAGATCCTGCTCTCGCGCTCTCTCTCGATCGCACTATAGATAGATGCATTTTGTGTGTGTGTATATATATATATATATATATATATATATATATATATATATATATATATATATATATATATATATGTATATATATATATATATATATATATATATATATATATATATATATATGTGTGTGTGTGTATATATGTATATATATATATATATATATATATATATATATATATATAAAGTGTGCGTGTGTGTACACACGCACATACATACAAGAGCTTTAACTACATAGCTGTCAAGTATCCCTTCAAATCGGGTATTTCTAAACCTTGTTCTCTGGAAAGAAACAAGTTATCCCACTTAATTCTTGCCCTCTTACTCTCCCACATAAGTTCTTTCAACTCTTTATTAATTTGTGGTCTATAACTTCTCCTCTGGTTGATAGAAGTGTGTTTAACCTGTATGTAAAATAAAACTGATCAGACCTTTGACCACTACATGTCTACAGTGGTGAGAAAAATCATTGAGTTACACAACTTGTAAGTAAAAGCATGGCATTAGGTCCAAGGAGAACATTCTCCACTGTACTTGCCTTTCATCCGGCCAAGCACTGAGTACAGTGCACCCTTCGGTATGTAACTGAATAAGCAGGTTGAGAGACTATAGAGGGTTCTCAGAAAAAAAATACAAGGGAGTAAGCAACAAGTCGTCCTATGCACACCATCTCAAAGCTCTGTCTTTGTACTCAGACTACTGTGCAGCAATCTATGCCTAGCTTACAAAGCATCCTCTGACTCCCACTGATGGATTTGTTGCGTATCCACAGACCAGGATAAAATGTTCTATAAAGCAGCATGTAAGGAATCAACAGTATTGTAAATGAGTACCTTTGTTCTTTTATTTTACACCAATAACTACTTCAGATTTAACTACTGAATTAAGTTTCCACATTTAAAAACCGTACCAAACAAATTACATGTTCAAAATAACCAATCCCCACCTACCTTCAACTAGTCGATGTTCAAAGAAATTTAAAGAAACACAACTAAAAACTAAAACCATAAGAATTTAAATGAATATATGCATAACTATATACATCAAGAGCTGTTTAATGTTTTATAAACTGAGCTTGCAAAAGAACATTTTATATTCACACACTTGTTCAGACTAGGAAATTAATCAGCATTAAGCCTG
Source organism: Protopterus annectens (assembly GCF_019279795.1). Taxonomy (NCBI): domain Eukaryota; kingdom Metazoa; phylum Chordata; order Ceratodontiformes; family Protopteridae; genus Protopterus; species Protopterus annectens. The sequence goes on from NC_056731.1 coordinate 1,840,780,064, forward strand.
ATCTGACATACAGACTCTCTGCACTCTAATAGTATTTACAGGTTCATAGGTAGATACTAGGCTATCTGCCCTAGGGCATTTATAAGCCTAACCAGAGTGTATTTGGCTTCCGCCTCCCTATTAGATTAGCCTACTGTGCCTTTGTAAAGTAGGTCACAGAAGGTACCCTTTTAAGATTAGCTTACTGTGCCTCTATCTAGCAGGGGCTAGACATCCACGTGTCCAGATTTCGCTTGAAGAGAGTCAGCGAGGGGCTATGTCTAACATGAATTGGGATTCTATTCCAGAGTGAGGGGAGCCTCTGGGAAATGAATCTGTCCCTCCAGCATGTCCTATTTATTTTTGTGCTGAGGTTTAGGTCCCTAGAGCATGTAGCTCTAAGGGACATTTTTTGAGGTGGAGCATGTCCATTAATTCTGGGTTTGACATGGCTTTGTACGTCAGGCATAGATCGCCTCTGAGTAGGCGGTAAGCAACTGAGTAGAGCTGGAGTTTCTTTAGTTGAGCTGCATAGGACATCTGTTTGTAGCCCATGATCCTCTTGGTGAGGTACTTTTGGGGTCTCTCCAGTTGCGGCAGGTGTCGGGTAAGGTACATCCCAAAAGGGGCATTGTATTCAATTATGGGCCTGATGAGTGACGAGTAGAGGGGCACAATGACCTCTTTTGATCTAGATGCGAACCCTTTCATGATAAGGTGGGCTATATAGAAGGTCTTTCTAACCACTTTGGCAACGTGATTATCAAAGGAGAGATTACTATCTACGTTGGTCCCTAAATCTCTTATTACTTCTTCCATACTTAATGGATTACCACCTATGTGGTAATTTGTGGGCACCTTGTTTTTCCCAAAGGGGATGACTATGCACTTTTTAGCACTGAGCTTGAGGCCGTGGCTCTGGCACCAAGCATCCATCTCTGTGAGACCCTTTTGGAGGATGCTTGTGTCAGCTGGAGATTTGATTATGGCCCCCAGTTTGCAGTCATCTGCGAACTTTGTCAGCCATAATCCCCCTGTGTTAGCCTGAACCTCAGAGAAGTATATACCGAACAAGAGAGGTCCCAGAACTGAGCCCTGTGGGACGCCACTTGTAACTGTTTTGGATTCGGACATGGCACCTGCGATTCTGACCATGTGGGTTCTATCTCTGAGCCAGTTTGCAACCCATCTTGTGATATAGGGGTTGATATTTAAGCTGGTAAGCTTATTTATGATGCCCGAGTAGGGTGTTGTGTCGAAGGCTTTTGCGAGGTCCAGGTAAGCTGTGTGGACTACCTTGCCCTCATCTATGGCTTTGGTAACAGTTTCAAAGAAATCAACTAGGTTTAAGAGGCAAGATCTGCCCTTAACAAAGCCGAATTGAGTAGGGTCCAGTGTCTGGAGGCTCCCAATGTCTTTGTTTATGAGTTCCATGATAATACGCTCCATAGCTTTACAGACCAGACTAGTCAGGCTTATGGGGCGATAGTTTCCGGGTCCATTGTGGCACCACCTTTGTGGAGTGGGACTACTGTAGCTGTACGCCATTCTTTGGGTACATATCCTGTAGTAAGGCTAAGTTTGAACAGTGACTTAATGTGAGGGTTCAGTTCATCTTGGAGCTTGTGTAAGACACAGCCTGGGACACCTTCCGGTCCCACAGATGCTTTGTTTTTTTGCTTTGGAGAGGGCAGTTTTCACCTGTGCATCTGTGATGTCAGGGAGGTTACATTCAGTTAGGATAGGCATTTGCTCCTTTGGGGGGGAAGGGGGGGAGAAGTTTGCACTGAATCTGTCTGCCAGGATGTCGGCTATGTCTGTAGGTTTGGTATATTTTGTACCGTTATGCAACAATTCAGAGCATATCTGGGAGTTTCTGCCCATGTTCCTGACATAACTAAAGAAGGCCTTGTGATTATCTTTAGTGTCTAGGGCAATTTTTCTTTCGAAGCTGGCCTTTGATGATTTTATGAGGGATCGAAGTTTCTTGCTTATACTGATCAGAGATGCCTTCCCTTTTTGTGATTTTGCTCTGTCATGTAGTAGCTTCCTCCTTCTGTTGTATAGCTTATTTATGGCTGGGGACCACCAGACCGGTCTCCTGTTTTTGGAGGAGTGAGTCTTGGTTTTATTTGGGATAGCACGATCCATGCATTCCTGCAGGTGCTCATAGAATGCATTTGTAAAGGATTCTGTGGATTGGGCTGTATTATCCTCTGGCCCAGGGACTTTGAAGGATTCCACCTCAGTCTTGAGAAGTGCAAAGTTGGCTTTTGAGAAATTCTTTACAGTGATTTCCTTGGCTGGGGGTGGGGACGGGATATGGATGTCCAGGGAAATTTGTTTATGGTCTGATCGTACCAATGAGGGGTTTACCTCTGGTGTGGAACACAGAGTCCCCATGTTGGTGATGACCAGGTCCAATATGTTCCCTCTTGTGGGAGTGGTGACCAGTTGTTCCATTGCATTAGAGTTTATAAATTCAAGGAACCATTGGGCGAGGGTGTTTGGGCTTGAGTAGTTTTCCCAGTCAATGCTTGGGTAGTTGAAGTCACTCAATAACATAGTGTTTGGAGAGACCTTCATATTCTCCAGTGTTCTCAGGAATGCCAAGTGGGGTTCCTGTAATAGGGATAGTGTTCTGTAGCAGGCTACAAACTGAAAGGCAGTTTTGCCCACTGTTAGTTGCACATGGATGGTTTCCGATGTTTTGTGCAGTGCTACTAACCTGGAGGTGTAGGTATCTTTGATTAATATAGATACTCCCCCTCCTTTTGTGCTTCGGTCCGAGTTTTGGGGTCGAAACGCATGGTATGAGTTATAACCTGGTAGTGCTGGGGTGCTCTCAGGAGCCTTGAACCAGGTTTCTGTTACTGAACAGACATCGATTTTCTCCATACTGAGGAGAGCCTAGAGTGCATGCATCTTGAGGTTTAGACTTCTGGCATTGAGTAGCATTACCTTTAGTTTTTTTATCCTTGGGTTGTCTATGGAGGTGGGTTTGTCCTTTGAGCCTTGCCTAAAAAAGGCACTATGGGGCTGGCAAGAGCCTTGGCCAGTATACGAAAGCCTAAGGGTGACTGGTGCAAGCCGTCCCTAGCGAAGCAACGTGGCTTGTCAAGCATGTCATCCCAGGTTGACAGACACTGGTTCCCCTTTGAATGACACCAATACTTTAGCCAGTTGTTGAAACTGATCATTTTGTCTTTATACTGTGGCATCATTCTTGGTGAGGGCAAGATGCTACTCAAGGTCAGGGTCATACCAGCCTGGGCTACATGGTCAGAGAGCTCCTCTGTCTCTTTTCATGTAGTTTCAGGGAGGTACGTCTCGGGTCATTCACACCAGCATGGACAATGACTGAGTCATACTTGTACTTGCTTTGGAGTGACCTGAGTGCTTGCGTTGTGGTGGATCCTAGCATCCGACAGGCATCTTAGTGACCTTCTTCTTGTTCAGTCTGGTGAGCGGGACGTCAGTGTGCCAGACAATAGTCCCCTATAACAAGTGTATTTGGTGTGTTGTTTGGCCTTAAGGGCTGTGACTGAGGCACACTGATTTTGTGAGATATGTGATTCGTGGGTATTGTTGAGGGGTGGCTGTTGCTTGGATATCTGCTTAGGAGGTCTTTGCTGTTTAGGCAGATTTTTATTTAGAGCCTCAGAGTATGTTTTTGTGTGTTTGTGTTTGGTATGCAGATGCAATAGGTCTGTGTGAGACTGGATTTGTGGTGTGGTTGGTTACCTTTTCCTGCTGACTGACTGTGCCAGTCTTGGGTTGAGAGAGCTCTGCCTCCAGTTTGGCTGTGTAACTGCATCTCTCACATGTATTAGAGTTTGTTGGAAGGAGGAGAGGGTTGTCTGTGTACATAAGGCAATTGTAACATTGCCTCAAATTTCCCAGATTCACCAGCTGGACTGGAGAGTAACCTTGAAACTGACCCTTGGACATACCAGATTAGTATAGGGAACTGTTTTTTTACTGATCAGATTAGGGAAGGGAACTGATTTTTCACTTGATCAGGAAGGACCAATCGGGAGCCTAATACTTATGAGAAGTCAAGGAGGGTGTAGTGCTTTAGTTAGTTAGTGTTTCCATATAAGAGCTGAGCAAGTGCAGGGCTTTAGAAAGAGAATAGAGTGATTACTTTGAGAGTTCGAACAGTTCTAAGGGAAAAAGTGAAGCGCAAACTTTGTGGAGCCTGAAATAGTTTAAACCTGTTTAGGCGGCACTGCCCGACGCTGCTCAGTGCGCATAACCGCGTAAAAAGAGAGTTGTAGGGTTTTAAGAGAGAGAGATCAAGGAGTTTAGAATTGCCCCAAAATGGCCAATAAAACTACAGCTTCTAGGTAGTAACCACTCCTCCAGGGACAGGAGTTCAGTGTTAACCACTCCCACTGGTGAACACAGAGACTTCCCTTTAGCCCAAGCAAGCCTGGCCTTCTAGAAACTTCCAAACAGTTCAGAACAGCAAATCTGTGACTGAACTTTCAGAAAGTGTGAAAAAGCAAGATTTTTTTTTTTCTTTTTGTTGTAGTTTAAAGGTAGCAGAGATACACAAGCAGCAAAATAATCAACAGTGCAATAAATGACCCCACACTTGAGTGCTAGGCCAAAATCAGGTAAAATGCAGTTTTTAGAGAAAAAAACAATTTTAAATTAAGTACAACACAGGAAATGCAGTAAACAGGCTCTAGATGTGTTCCAAGTACTGTTACAGATATAAACTTTAGCAAGCCGGAAAATGCCAAAGAATAGGCGGCAAAGCAGTAAAACTTAACAAAAAATCAGAAGAAAATACTTAAAATCACAAAAGTGGCTCCTTTTCTTCTCTCAGCTTTGTAGTTGCCACAGAAAGTCATTAAATCTGAAGTAGTTTACTTCATTTGCTCTTCAACCTGTGGGTCCTCGGATCCATATCGGATCAGATATGGCCGCATTTTCCAGCTATGGCTTTGAGCTCCATGCTTCTCCCCTTACCCATAATGCCCCTGTCTCTTTTCTCCCTTCAGATCTCATTTGCCGTCTGAGAGCGTGGTCCGAGCTCCATTGTGGTAGTTTTACAGTTAGTGTAAAATTTAACTTTTTATACCTTTCTAACTATCCTTTTCACTCCTGATCTTTTCTATACCTTCACGGGGTTCTTCGTAGTTTGTTTCTTGTAGGCTTTTCTATCCTCCTCCCCTCTTCTCTTTCCTCGTGGTAGTGTGTGTGTGTTTGCTTTGAACCAGCTAAGGCATGCTGGACGCCCCGAAGCCTGGTTTCAAAAGATGCACAATGTGTGGCCATAAGCTTTCCCGGCAGATGGCCACGCACTGTGCATGGTTTGTTTGGGAGTGCCTCACCTCCAGTCCCCCTGTCCTATTTGCGCTGGGTTTAACCCCAGAGCTCTTAAAGACAGTTGGGACAAACTGTCAAGGGCCTGTTGCCCTCCACTGCTAGGAAGAATGTCCCACCTTCCCTTGCTGTGAAAGCAGTGGCTGCTGCTTAGTCTTCCCCTTCCTCAGTCTCTGGGACTCACCCTCCCGCCAAGAGGCCCAGGGAAAGGGATAAGGTCAAGAAGGAACAGCGTCGCAAGCGCTCCCCTGACAACTCATTGGAGGCTGGCCCCCCGCTGAAGACTAAGCCTGTTTCCAGGCCTGTTTTACCTCTGCTCAGGTCCCCAGGATTATCCCCTGAGCCCTAGGTTCTAGTTGGTCGGTCGCTCCCTAGGCCCTCTCCCCACCAGCTCTCCTGGCCCACTTCAACGACATTCTACCTGGAGCCTATCTGAAGTGGAAATGGACAAGATGATGCGGAGAGTTATCAGCACTCAAATCCATATTGGGTCTTGCCAGGGCCTTCTTCCACTGGAGCAGGTGCCTTCCAACCAGTATTTAGAGCAATCACGCCTTCTCCGATCCGACCCGCAGTTTTGGAGCTGTTGGATCTGAGGAAGGTCGAAGTCGAGGGGTCAGCACCAAAGGTACTGTGTACCTCAACACCGGCCAATGCCCTGAGTGTGTCAGATCCAAGCTTTCTGAGCCGTAGCCTCGGGGTCGGATTAAAGGAGGTGCTCTCTGCTCCGAGCTTGTTGGAGAGAAGCATCCCTCTCAGCGACTTGTCTCCTAGAGGCTCAGCTCTGACTCCCTGGTCAGATCAGGGGGGAGCAGCTTCCACCAGTTCATCCCAGGAGATCCGTTCCACCTCTGCATTCGACATGGTGGAGAGGGTTCTTGCAGGGTCGAGGCCTCTGACCGTTTCATCTTTGGAGTCTATCCAGAACCCCTCCTGGATCTGCTTATGTCAGTTCTCAGAGCCCTTCAAGGTGTGTCTCACCAGTGCCCCTTTTGATGTTTCTTCCCTTTTTGGGAAGACAGAGAGATCTTAGTCCAGAGCGAGAAGGATGGGAAGACACAGTCTGCCGTCGGGATCTACTTCTCACCTCCTCAAAGGTCAGAAAGGCCAGAAGAAGATGTGGTTCTGCAAGTCCCAGGCATTTTCCCGAGATGCTCAGGGCTCACCTTCCCCCCCAGAAGCAGAGGGGCATATGACAGACGCCACCCTAGAGGCAGAGAGGGTCCTAGGAATTTCAGATCCCGAGAGCCTTTCTTGGATAAACGCGGGCAGCAACCCGGACAGCAACCCTGAGGTGTTGCCCGGCCATCCATCTCTGGAGGCAGTCGGGGGTCATTTGTCACTTCACCCACTTGCATGGGTGTCCTTCACTACAGATCAGTGGGTGCTGCGAGTCAGATCCAGAGGATATTTTGTCCCCTTCAAGGATCTACCCCCCTTCCAACAAAACCCTCCCAGACGTTCCACCCACACAGCGGGTGGAAGCAGTAGTGCAAGTAGACTCACTGCTGAGAAGATGAATCATCCAACTTGTCCCTCCAGACCAGTCCGGATCCAGAGTTTATTCCAGGTTCTTTTTAGTGCCAAAAAAGATGGGGGACCTCAGACCAATATTGGATCTGTCCCAACTGAACCTGTCAGTAACCAAGACGAAATTCCGGATGGTTACGATTCAATGTAGTCTGCCTTATCTACAGGACAGATACTGGATGTGCTCGATCGACCTCCAGGATGTGTACCATCACATCAAGATGCACAGGCACTCCCAGAGGTTCCTTCGCTTCCAGCTGGGAGCCAATCATTACCAATTTCGAGTCCTCCCCTTTGGTCTTACCACAGCCCCCCCCGGGTACTTACCAATGTAATGGTGGTGGCGTTGGCTCACCTGAGGCTTCAGGGCATTCCGGTCTTTGTATACCTGGACGATTGGCTGTTTACCGCCCCCTCAGAGTATCTACTATGTCAGGCCAGGGACTCCTTCCTTCAGTTAACCAACAAGTTGGGCCTCATGATCAATATGAAGAAGTCTGCCCTTCAACCGGTCCAAGTTCTAGATTTCATTGGGGCACGGCTGGACGCAATACAATCGCAGGTGTTCCTCACCTCAGACAGGATATGCAGCTTAAGGCTACATGTCTTGCACATCCTTCAATCCCATTTACCAACAGCTGAAGCAGTGTTAAGAGCTTTAGGTTCTATGGCGGCCACGATAAATCTTATCCTCATGGCATGCCTTCATATGAGAGTACTGCAGTGGACTCTAGCAGTTCAGTGGGCACTGTTGGACCCTTCCATTGTCCTTCCCAGTGAGAATTTCAAAAGCGCGCAAGGACTCCCTTTGGTGGTGGATTCAGTCCCCGGATCTCCACAAGATGCATCCTTTTCAAAACTCCTTTACCCCAAACCATGGTGACCACAGACACCACCCTACTTGGGTCATGGGGGCATTGCTCGGGAAGGGACAGTCCAAGGCACGTGGTCTCCTTCTGAGACCTATCTGCACATTAGTGTTCTGGAGATGAGAGCGGTTCTTCTTGCAGGCCCTCCATGCTCATCTTCCTGTGGGAATGATTGCATTTCAGACAGACATGTCAGTGGTCTGGTATATCAACAAACAGGGGGAACCAGATTTATCCCTTATGTCTAGAGGCCATGATCATGTGGTAATGGGCAATCTCCACCGGCCGTTTTCTGGTGGCAACCCACATCCCAGGATGGTCCAGCATCTTAGAAGACAGGCTCAGCAGATCTATCCTGATGCCTTATGAGTGGTCTCTGAAGCCTTCAGTAGCAGAACAGATCTTCCTAGAGAGGGGTCGTCCTTGTTGCCATCTCTTCACATCTCCTTCCAGTGCGAAATACAGAGAGTTTTTCACTCTGAACCCCCCTGCCGGGAGAAGCCCACAGAGACACTCTGATCCATGCTTGGCCTCCCAGGCTTCTTTATGCATACCCTCCTCTTCCCCTCATGTCAATGTTTCTGCAGTAAGCCCGAAGGCTGGGGAGAACTATGATCCTCATTGCCCCATTCTGGCCTTGACAGGTTTGGTTTCCCTTACTCAGGTCTCACTTAGTTGGTCCACCATGGACCTTGGATCTCCTACAGTTCCTTTGATTCTTAGGACTCCCGGTCTTTCATTTCCCGAAAAATCCATTCTGGTGGCGGCTCATAAATCATCCACCAGAAAAGTTTATCACAGTAAATGGAATTTGGGCCATTCGGAGGTTTTTGGACCCTTTCACTGCACCACTTTCAGCGGTTTTAGATTTCGTAGCTAGTATTTTTCATCAAGGTGCTAGTTCCTCAACGGTGAAAGTTCAACTAGTCACCATTTCTAATTTTCATGCTGGGGTAGACATGTCTTCGTTGGCTTCTTCTAAACTTTGTAAAGCTTTTCTCAAAGGTGCCTTTCTTCTCAGATCCCCTGTTAAGGACCCCACTCCTCCGTGGGACCTTACTTTGTTGTTGCAGGCATTGGTTTCTCCTCCATTTGAGCCTGCGGCATCTGTGGATCTACAATTTTTGACCTGGAAAACTGCCTTTTGTTGCCATTACATCCACTAGAAGGGTGTTGGAGCTTTAAGCTCTTTCTGTCAAAGTCCCTTACATGATCTTTCACAAGGATAGAGTGTCGCTACCCACTAACCTGTCCTTCCTTCACAAGGTAGCCTCGGAGGCCAATATTAATCCGATTATTAACTTACCAGTATTTGTTCCAAATTACCAGAACAAAGGGGAATACAGATTACATTTACTGGACATTCACAGGCAGTTGAGGTTTTATCTGCACCGGACTAAACCTTTCCGCAAGTCTGATCAGCTTTTTGTGTCCTATGCCACACCCTTCTTAGGTAAACCTGTCTCAAAAGTGGCTATTGTTCACCGGATTTCACGATACATTGGCCGGATTTATTCAGACAAAGGTTTGTCTCTTCCAGGAAGAGTGAAAGCTCATTCAACCCAATCTATAGCTACGTCAGCAGCTTTTTGGTCTAGGGTCTCTTTGGATGAGATTTGTTCAGCTGCTACTTGGACCTCATCTCATACCTTTATTTCTCATTATAAACTGGATTTGGTCTCTAGAAGTACAGCATCCTTTGGTTCTGCGGTGCTCTGGAATATCCTTCCATGAGGGCCTCCTAAGACTTAGGTTGCTGGGACTCTGTCCCACAGGTTGAAGTGCAAATGAAGTAAACTACTTCAGATAAAGAAGTTATGTACTCACCATAACGTTCCATCTGAGTAGTTCTACTTCATTTGTCTTCAATCATTCCTGCCTCCTTCCCCCTAAAACTTATCCTTTGGGATATGACACGTCCTTTGTACTGGACAATTATTGCTGGGATCTTTGGTTCTGTCAGGGCTAAAGTTCATTTGTGATGTTTGTGTTGGAGGATAAGGTATTATTGGGTCTGGTATCTGTTACCTGTTAGGCAGCAAACTCTATCTGAAAGGAGAAGGGAGACGGGGGCATTATAGGGAAGGGGAGGAGCATGGAGCTCGGAGCCGTAGCTGGAAAATGTGGCCATGTCTGATCCGATATGGATCCGAGGACCCACAGGTTGAAGACAAATGAAGTAGAATTACTCAGATGGAATGTTATGTTGAGTACATAACTTTTTTTCAAGAGTCCAGCACAAAAAAATTGAAATTTCTTAGTTATTACACATTACCAGTGTCGCTTTTTCTAATCGCTACTGAATGTTCATAAATTCTGCGTGCCAGCTTCCTTATAGTTTTGCCAACATAAAAGCATTTACATGAGTCCCATAAGCCTAAATTGATTGCACCTTTTGAATTGCAGCTGTAACTCTGGTTAGATAGAATTTCCATGTTTAGATGACTCAAAAATATTTGTGGTGTTCGAAATAAAGCAGCACTTTTTACAATTGCCACATTTAAAAGTCCCAAAGGTACAGTGATTTGTTTTCTTAGGACCAGTGTATCTCTCTAGGATGGATCTGATGCAGTTAGTTTGAACAAATGATGATCACCTAGAATCTTAGCTAAGTCCCCATTTCCTAAAGTAATCTTCCAGTTATACTGCAGGATATTTCTGGTGATGTCAGTGGTAATGGGGAGTGGAAAAGCACCCCTATAGCCAATAGGCAAACTAGATTGGGGGTGTATTTTCTCTGGCCAAAGAACATAGTTGGACCTTTATCAAGGATTGGTTTTGCCTTACCAGTACGTAACAAATAGATTTCAGGAGTAACGTTAGCCAGCCAATCATTATCACAGCCTCTAGCCATGAAAAAAAAACTTTCAGTATCTCCATTTCTAATACAAAAATCTCTTCATTGCTGTTCATCTATCTCTTCATTGCTTTTCATCTGCTAAGTCTTATAAACTGTCCTTTCACCCCTCTTTTTTCAAGTGGTATGGATGCTGGCTATGCCTGTGTAGATTGATATTAAAAAAAGACATTTGTTTGTAATGTTTTCCAGCAAAAAAAAATTTGTGTTGTGTCTCAAGTAAAAGCACATGCATTAATCATTAGTTTACTTTACTGAGTGTGACACCTGATATAGATGCTTCCTAATGAATTCAATGCCTCTCTCTTGTTCACTGCACATATACAAGGAGGTTACATCCATTGATCCAAATGAAAATTTTTTAGTAGGTGTCTGGATGTCTTTCAGAAGTTCTAGTAGATGCCAGGAGTCCTTAAGATTTGTGTACAATAGCTTTCAGAATATAGGTAAACATTCACTACAAACAAAAGTCTGGGGTTGCTATGATAAAAATGTTACCTCTTTTTGCCAACCTCGTCATGTCGTGGTGGAAGCAAAAGTAAAACCCACATTTTTTTTCCCAAAAAATGTTTTGTAGGAGGTTTATTGATGACCTCTTTAGTGTATAGATGGGCTCTGAAAGTGAATTTAATCCAGCACCTCCTTTTTTTGAAATTTATAATCAGTGGTTTTGGAAGATGCATACATTTTTTGGATATCAATCTATCTTTTAATTCATGTGACTATCGTATTGAGAGTAAGATATACAGAAAAGACAACTTTGTAAATAATTATTTATACAGGCATGGTCAGCATCCTACCACATGAAAAAAGGAGTGATGAAAGGACGGTTTATAAGACTTAGCAGACTAACGACCAATGAAGAGGTTTTTGCAGAAGGAATGGAGATAATGAAAGCTTTTTGCATGGCCAGAGGCTATGATGATTGGCCAGCTAGCATTATTCATAAAATCCTATTAGTTATGCACTGGTGGGGCAAAAGCAATCCTTGATAAAGGTCAAACTTTGTTCTTTGGGCGGAGAAGATAACACCCACACCCAATCTAGTTTGCCTATTGGCTATAGGGGTGCTTTTCCACTGCCCATTACCACTGACACCACCCTCAAAAGAAATATGGATAGATACGATCGATAGACTTTGAACAGTTTTTGAATGCATTAATTAAACTGTGGATTTTTTTTACATTTTATGTATCAATATAGGTTCATAGGTACGCACTAGGCTATCTGCCCGAAGGCATTTATAAGCCTAGCCAGAATGTGTTGGCTTTCGCCGCCTCCTTAGATCAGTTCCCTGTGCCTCTGTCCAGCAGAGCCACTGAAGTGATCCCCGAGGTAAACTTCATTTCCCATCCACTCGTCAAGGTTTCTTTTGAAGAGTGTTAGCGAGGAGCTCTGCCTAATGTAGATTGGGATCTTGTTCCGAAGCATGGGAATTCTCTGGGACAGGAATCTTTTCCTCCAGCATGTCCTGTTTATTGTTGTGGTGAGGTTTAGATCCCTTGAGCGTGTGGCACAAGGGGATATGGTTTTCTTTAGGTGGAACATGTCCATCAATTCTGGGTTGGACATGGCCTTGTATGTTAGGCAGAGATCACCTCTGAGTAGGCGGTATGCAACTGAGTACAGCTGTAGTTTTTTCAGTCGAGCTGCATAGGGCATCTGTTTGAGGCCAGTGATCCTCTTGGTGAGGTACTTCTGTGGTCTTTCCAGCTGTTGCAGGTGTCTTGTAAGGTACATCCCAAATGGGGCGTTGTACTCTATGATGGGTCTGATGAGTGATGAGTAGAGGGGCACAATGAACTTTCTTGATCTGGATGCGAACCCTTTTGTGATTAGGTGGGCCACATAGAAGGATTTTCTAACCACTTTGGCAATGTGATTATCAAAGTTGAGATTACTATCTACGTGGGTCCTCAGATCTCTTACTTATGTCTTCCGTATTTAGGGGACTACCACCTATGTGGTAGTTTGTGGGTACTTTGTTTTTTCCAAAGGGAATGACTATGCACTTTTTGGCATTTAGCTTGAGGCCATGATTTTGACACCAGGTATCTGTCTCAGTGAGACCCTTTTGGAGGATGTCTGTGTTAGCCGGAGAGTCGATTATAGCCCCTAGTTTGCAGTCTGCGAACTTGGTCAGCCATAGTCCTCCTGTGCTTGCCTGTACCTCTGAGAATTATATGCCGAACAGGAGGGGGTCCTAGGACTGAGCCCTGGGGAACGCCACTTGTAACCAGTTTAGAGTCAGACCTAGCTCCTGCAACTCTCACCATGTGGGTTCTGTCCGTGAGACTGTTGGCAACACATCTTGTGACTTAGGGGTTCATGTTCAGGCTGGTGAGCTTGTCTATAATACCAGAATGGGGAATGGTGTTGAAGGACTTAGCAAGGTCTAGGTAGGCTGTGTGTACCACCTTTCCCTCGTTTATAGCCGTGGTAACTGTCTCAAAGAAGTCCACCAGGTTTAGGAGGCATGATCTGCCCTTAAAGCCGAACTGGGTATGGTCCAGTGTTTGGAGGTTCCCAATGTCTCTGTTAATGAGTTCCATGATGATGCGCTCCATAGCCTTGCAGACCAAGCTAGTCAGGCTTATAGGGCAATAGTTCCTGGGGTCTTTTGTGGCTCCACCTTTGTGGAGCGGAGTAACTGTTGTTGTGCACCAGTCTATGGGTACATAGCCTGTGGAGAGGCTGAGTTTGAAAAATGTGTTTAGGTGAGGGGTTAGTTTGTCTTTGAGCTCGTGTAGGATTCAGCCTGGGACACCATCCGGTCCCATTGATGCTGTGTTTTTGGCTTTGGAGAGGGCTGTTTTAACCTGAGTGTCTGTGATTTCAGGGACTCTACATTCTTCTGCTATGGTTATGGGCCTTTTTGGGGGTGAGAGGGGGGTGAAGTTTGCGCTAAACCTGTCTGCCAGGATGTTAGCAATATCGGTCGGTTTAGTATATTTTGTGCCATTCTGCACCAACTCCGAGCAGATCTGAGCATTGCCACTTGGATTCTTGACATAGCTAAAGAATGCCTTTTGGTTATCTTTGGAGTCCTTGGCAATTTTTCTTTCAAAGTTCGCCTTGGATGATTTTATGAGGGATCGTATCTTCCTGCTGATATTGATCAGGGATGTCTTCCCTTGGATTTTACTCTTTTCTGTACTAGTTTCCTCCTCCTATTGTATAGCTTGTTTATGGCAAGAGTCCACCAGATTGGTTTCCTTTTCCTGGAGGAGTGAGTCTTGGTTTTGCTTGGGATGGCATGATCCATGCATTCTTGCAGGAGCCCGTAGAATGCATTGGTAAAGGATTTTGCAGCTTGGACAGCATTATCCTTCAACATGGGGGCTTTGAAAGTTTCCACCTCGGTCTTAAGTAACGTGAAGTTTGCTTTTGAAAAGTTTTTCACGGTGGTTTTCTTGTCCGGGGGTGGGGGCAGAATGTGGATATCCAAAGTGAATTGTTTATCATCAGATCTAACCAGCGAGGGGTTGACCTCCGGTGTGGAACACTGGTCTCCTATGTTGGTGATGACCAGGTCCAATATGTTGTCACCTCTGGTGGGAGTGTTGACCAATTGAACCAGGGCGTTTGAGTTTATAAATTCTAGGAAATGTTGGTCAAGGGAGTTAGTACTTGAGTAGTTCTCCCAGTTAATGTTTGGGTAATTGAAATCACCGAGTATTAGGGTGTTTGGTAGGAACTTTGTTTCCCAGTGTTTCCAGAAATGCGGAATGGGGGTCCTGGGACATGGTGGGTAATCTGTAGCAAGCTACAATTTGAATTGCAGTTTTGCCCGTTGTTAGTTGCACGTGGATGATCTCTGAAGCATCGTGCTGTGCCACTAACCTGGAGATGTGGGTATCCTTGATGAATATGGATACGCCCCTTGCCTTTTGTATTTTGGTTTGGGTTCTGTGGCCAAAATGTATGGTACGAGTTGTAGTCTGGTAGTGCTGGGGTGCTCGCTGGTGCCTTAAACCAGGTTTCTTTTACTGCATATGTATCGATTTTCTCCATACTGAGGAGTGCCTCGAGTGCATGCATTTTGAGGTTTAGGCTTTTGGCATTGAGTAGCATTACCCTCAGTTTTTTGTTACTTGTGCTAGTGACGGCAGTGGGTTTGTCTTTTGAGCCTTGCCTAAAAAAGGCACTATGAGGGTGGCAAGAGCCTTGGCCAGTATTCGAAAGCCTAAGGGTGACAGGTGCAAGCCGTCTCTAGCAAAGCAGCATTGCTTGTCGAGCATGTCTTCCCAGGCGGACGGACACTGGATCCCCTTTGAATGACACCAGAAACTTAGCCAATTGTTAAAATCGAGAATTTTTTCTTTATAATTGGGCTAATTTCTATCTCTTATTTCCCTGGTATAAATATTCTTGGTGAGGGCAGAATGCTACTCTGGGACAGGGTCATAACGGCCTGGGCTACGTGTTCAGAGAGCTCTTCCATGTCTCTCTTCATGTAGTCCACGGAGGAACAGCTCAGGTCACTCACACCATGGACAATGACAGAGTCATATTTGTACTTGTTCTGGAGTGACCTGAGTGCTTGTGTTATGTGGCGGATCCTGGCACCCGACAGGCAGCTAACAGTAACCTTCTCCTTATTCAGCCTAGTGAGTGGAAAGTCAGTGTGCCTGACTAGTCACCTATTACTAGTATGTTGGGTATGTTATTTTGCCTTAAGGGCTGTGATTGCATGGCACACTGGTTTTGTGAAGTTTGTATTTCATGGTTTGTGTTGGGGGGTGGAAGTTGCTTGGATGTTTGCTTTAGAACTCTGTTGGTTTTGCAGATTTTTATTTAGAGCCTCCGAGTATGTTTTCATGTATTTATGTGTGTTTTTTGCCAGTGCTGTTTTAATGGGTCTGTGTAAGACTGGTGGTGTGATGCAAGTATTTCCCGTCTCCTCTTGACTGTCTGATCCAGTCTTGTGTTGAGAGAGCTTAGGCTCCAGTTTGGCTGTATAATTGCATCTCTCGCATGTATTAGTGTTTGGTGGTAGGAGGGAGGGGGTTGTCTGTGTACATGAGGCAGTTGTAACATTGCCTCAAAATGCCCAGATTCACCAGTTGGACTGGCGAGTACACCTGAAACTGCCCTTTGGACATGCCTGGATAGGTACAGTGAACTGTTTTACTGGATGGCTGGTAAGGTCGAATAGGGAGCCTTGTCCTTCTGTACAGTACAGGAGGGTCTAATGCTAGGGTTTCTAAGTGCTTGCTATAAGTTTTGAGCAAGTGCCGGGCTGAGAAATGAATGGTTTGAGTGCTTAAGTTGAAAGTTTGTCTAGTTCCAAGGGAAAAATTGAAGAGGAGACTTTCTGGAGCCAGGAATAGTTTTACCTAACTGGCACTGCCTGGTACGCAAAACCAGGCAAATACAGTATTTATAGCAGGGAAATAAGAGAAATTAGCCCAAAATGGCCAATAAGCTACTAATTTCTGGGCTGAAACCACTCCTCCAGGGACAGATAAGCTGCTCCCCTCTCTCACAGGTGAACAGAGACCTTCCTTCTATCCAAGTAAGGTATGGGTAAACACAGAGATTTGTAACACAGCCCTGAATTCAGCAATAACCTGAAAACTGGACTATACTAGCTTAGAAAGGTGGGAAACAAGTATATTGTTTTTAGAAAATAAAGTAGATACACTCACAAAGAACTTTAAATGCACAGAAAAGGATAGTTATATATTGCATATCAGAGTTGTAGTCAATGCCCCTAGTAATAAAGTAGGAAGAAACACAAATACAGTAAAAGCAGATGAATAAAGTGCAATATATATATATATATATATATATATATATATATATATATATATATATATATATATATATAAAACAATAGAAAACGAACAAACTGATTTAAACAAGTTGCCCAATTAACCAGAAAAAAAGCTCAAAACCGAGCCCTGTTCCAGCAGTCTTCAGTCAGGCAAGTTCTAACTGCACACCCCTGCTTACTAGGGTGCAGAGGAACCTTCTCAAAAAAAGATGGCCTGGATCAGTGCTCAAGTTATACAAACAAATTTAGATTCAGCAGGCCTGAATCTGGTCTATGCTACAGCAACAAGCCGCACCAATTTCAGAAAGAAACCTTTCAAATAAGCAGGCACAATAAGCCTGTGACCAGAAATTCCCAGCTCAGAAGGGCAGAATCCAGCCTCTCCTCCCACAAGAGTCCTCAGACCACAAACTTTCTTAATGTAGAATAACTGGCCTGAAGCCCAAGTGCTTAAGCCAGAACTAATACACTTTAAGAATAGCAGACACTGGGCCTTCAGTGAGCAATTCCCAGCTTAGAAGGATGTAAGCTACCTGTTTTGGCACAACAGTGCAGACCACAAACCTACTTAATGTAAAACAGCCTGTATGAAGACCAAGGGCTTAAACCAAAAGACTTAGAATAACAGTTACAATTTAATCAGGCTACTACCAAGCAGTAATAAATTCAGCAGAATAAATAAAATTGAGTACTTTTAAGAAAAGCAAAATAAAGTAGGAGGAAAGGCAAATACAGTAAAAGCACATGAATAAAGTGCATTTTTTTTTTTAAGTGCAAGGAGAGAGGAAGGAAGAACCTAAGTGGGCTGGCCTTCTCAAATCTTATCTCTGTATTAAGTAGAGTGAACACTAGACTCAGAATATGATCTCACTGTACTCGGTTAAGTGAGCAAATGAGATGGACCCAGGAGGAGTGTTCTAATACAGACTTACAGGAGGGGTGGGCAATTCCAGAGCTAGCAGCACTAATACCAACACAGGAACAGGGAGGCAGGATGGGGAACTAACTGCAGAGAGAGAGACAGCACACTGTTCAGAAACACACAATTAGGAAACAGAAAAAATGAAAATATGGAGGGAGGGTGGGGAACTAACTGCAGAGAGAGAGAGACAGCAAAACACAATTAGGAAACAGAAAAAAATGAAAATACAGTACTTTTAAAACTGCAAGTTTGTACTTAGAATATTAAAATACACTATTGCAAGTTTCACTTAGCTTCAGCTTCTAATGCAGATGTTTGTAGCCAAGCAAGTCTCTCAGGAGTTGAGCATAAAATGATTTCTCAAACTTGCTCTTTGTGGCTAGCACTTAAAGTACAGAGGAATCCCTGTAGGCTTATAAATATCAGATAAAGACGTGATAACACCACAACCTCTGATAACAAACAGACACACACTACACTGTTCAGAAACACACAATTAGGAAACAGAAAAAAATGAAAATACAATACTTTTAAAACTGCAAGTTTGTGCTTAACAGAATACTAAAATACACTACTGCAAATTAAAACACAGATAAAATTTTGTACTTAGATGTGGAATTGGTTAAGGACATTAATAGTATGTGTTGTGTGTCAATTGCATAGAAAATTCATGTTTTCAAATATATATTTGCACTATCAATGCTGGCACCCTTGTAAACAAAAGAAAGCTGTTGTAAAAGGCCAACTTATGCATTTGGTTTGGATGGTGCCAGTTAATTCAATGTTTTAACAGAATGTAAAGCCTTAATTTGTTTTTAAACCAGGAGTATCTTTTGAAAATGTTAATGGAAATTAAAGATGAGGTTGTTACTAAATGCAGTAGTGGTATACATGCCCCAATTTTAAGTCCTCCTTGTGAAGGTACCAAGGGCCATGCGGCGATTGCTAATGGAACAAATATTAATAAATATAAAGGAAAGAAGTTATTTGTAAGTACTTATTCTTTAGATAGTAAAGCACAACTTTGGTGACACTATGGGGGTGGCAAGAGCCTTAGCCAGTAACCTGAATCCCAGGGGTGACAGGTGCAAACCATCTCTTGCAAAGCATCGTGGTTTGTCGATCATGTCGTCCCAGGCAGACCGATACTGGATCCCCTTTGAATGACACCAGAAGCTTAGCCAATTATTGATGTCAATCATTTTGTCCTTATACTGTGGTATCATTTTGGGCGATGGCAGGATGCTACTCAGGGCTAGGGTCATACCTGCCTGGGCTACATGATCCGAGAACTCTTCCATGTAGTCCAGGGAGGTATGTCTCAAGTCATTCACTCCAACATGGACAATGACAGAGTCATATTTGTACCTGTTGTGGAGTGACTTGAGTGCATGCGTTATGTGGTGGATCTTGGCACCCGACAGGCAAGTAACTAATTTTCTACTTGTTCAGCCTGGTGAGTGGGACATCAGTGTGCCTGACTAGAGTCACCTATGTCTAAAGTGTTGGACACATTGTCTTGCCTTAGAGGCTGCTGTTGGGTGGCACACTGGTGGTGTGAGCCATGTGACGCTTTGGTTGTGTTTGGGGGTGGTGGTTTGCGTTTCAGCTTTGTAGGTCCTTGTTGCTTGGGCAGGTTAATGTTGAGAGCCTCTGCATATGTGGGTTTTATGTTGCTATACGTGGGTTTTGGTTGTGTGGGTTTTGAAGGACTATCTGTTGTTTGAGGTGTTGTGTGGGTGTTGGCCTTCTCCTCTTGTCTAGCACAGTCTTGGCTGGAGAGAGCTTTGCTTCCAGTTTGGCTATGTAATTGCATCTCTCGCAGGTTGTAGTGTTTGGTGGTAGGAGAGGGTTGTCTGTGTACATAAGGCAATTGCTGCACTGCCCCAGTATGCCCAGATTCACCAGGTGGACAGGAGAAATCACCGGAAGCTGACCTTTGGACATGACTGGTAGGTGCTTTCTTTGTGTAGTACAAGAGCTGTTTTCCCTTACATTTTGGCAAGGTACTTGCAATTTTCAGCTATCTAGTGCTTACGACTATTTTCTCCTTATTACCAAGGAGAGGTAAGTGCTTGTAACAAATTAAGGCTTCCTAGTGCTTTTTAGCGATTTATACAGCAAATACTAGTCACAGCTATACAGATTTTAGTGCTACTGCTGATAAACTAGCTAGTTCTAAGGGAAAATTCGAAGAGCAGACTTTCCAGCACCAGGAATAGTTTAACCTTAGTCCCGCGGTGCGCAAACGCGCATATGTATGCCAGAAAGTTGAAAGGGATAGAAATCAGCCCAAAATGGCCAATAAAATTGCAATTTCAGAGCTGGAAGTCACTCTTCTAGTGTTAGATAGGAAGTACAATGCTCCCACTCTCACTGGTAAGCAGTAGGACCTCCCTCTACCACAGCAAGGTCTGGATAGCTTTGAACACTAAAACTAAAGTCCTGAAACCAGCAAAGCCTGGAAACTGGACTATTCTAGTTAGAAAAGGTGGGAAATTAGCAAACAAGATGGAATATTTTTTGGTTAAATCAGTCGAAATAATGCAGTTATACAGTAAATAAGCACAAAAGCTAATGCACTCAAGTGTATAGCCCAGAAGAGTAAACTCAATTAAAACTTTGCAAAATTAGAAATTTGAAAATTTTAACTTTTTA
This sequence comes from Protopterus annectens, assembly GCF_019279795.1. Classification (NCBI taxonomy): domain Eukaryota; kingdom Metazoa; phylum Chordata; order Ceratodontiformes; family Protopteridae; genus Protopterus; species Protopterus annectens. Next base: position 1,840,799,995 of record NC_056731.1, read on the forward strand.
AATAAAGCAAGGCAAGTGCACAACTGGAAAATGACTTACAGGCAGAAATACAGTGAAATAAGTAGCTAGTCTACTTTTTAAGATTTAATCCAACAGCAGAAAGTATAACTAACAGATAAAATATAGCTGTTGAAGGCACAGACGTCAAATGATGCTCTGTTGTTTAAGAATGTCTTTATTAAGCGCTTTTCATCCAGATAGTGCTTGAACTTCATCAGATCTGATCAGAAGCACTGCCTGGAGCATCGTTTGGGGTCTGTGCCTTCAACAGCTATTTTTTGTTTATCTACTTTTTAAGCTTTCTGAGAAGTGCAGGTAATAAAAATTACCAAAATTAGAAAATTCAGGAAAAAGTACTTGGTTAGCACAAAAAGTCTCTCTCTCTCTCGTTTCTGGTGCTGTAGTAGTCTAGCCCAAACAGGATCTGGTGATCTAAATGTTAACGGTAAATGTTCAGTGCTATGGCATTATAACTGTAACTCAAAATAGGTAATTAGCAATGTGTTGCAAGTGTCCCGCATTTTTTATAGGGAAAATGAACCTGAAATTAGTGTAGAATTTATGAGCATTACCTGGATATAAGAAATTGGAAAACTACAAATGCACTTTATAGACATGTACAGACTCAATGTAATCATAAACTGAATTTGTTGTTTTGGAGCAGCTATTGAAAGATCTTAGAGGGTGGTTTATTGAGGAGCATTTGTATCGTGCGAACTGAAATGGCAGTTGAAATTTAAGGCCACATGCTGTCTGAGGTTAAGTGACTCCGTGTCCATCAATTCCATATTAAAATTAAAGCATTTAAAATTATAAATTAATTGATATGTCAGACCTATGGGTTGTTATTCAGCATGTGATTGTTGAATGAAATGTTTTTAAGTTAATGGATGGTGAATGTCATTAGTTCTGAAGAACGTCCTTTTAGTTAATGGAATAAAAGCGCTAAATTTGTTTTTTTATGACAGCTCTTTTATCTGTGGATTTTGTCTGAAGCTCTTGTCGATATTAAACTCTTTCACCTTATGCCTTTGTTATCTGCTGGATTATTTGGTAATTAGAAATACCTTGCAGAATAACTGGAAGATTATTTTAGGTAATGGGGATTTGGCTATGAATTTAATGATAATCCTTTGTTCACTTGTAAATAAACAAATTGCATTAGATCCATCCTAGAAAGACACACTGGCCCTAAGAAAATAAATTGTGGTACCTTTGGGACTTTTAAATGCGGCAACTGTAAGTAGTGCCACTTTATTTCCAACACCACAAGTATTTTTTGAGTGTTTTAAACATGGAAATTCTGTCTAACTGGAGGTACAGTTGCAATTCTAAAGATGTAGTGCATTTAGTTTTATGTAATTCATGTACCTGCTTTTATGTTGGTGAAGCCATAGAGGAGCTGGCATGCAGAATTTATCAACATTCACTAGCAATTAGAAAAGGGGACACTGGTAATGCCTTGACGAGACATTCTCTACAGTGTAACAACTTTAAGAAATTTCGAATTTTTTTTTTTTTTGTGTGCTGAACTTTTAAAATGAATGACTTCTCTGGTAACTGCTAAGTACTATTAGAGTGCAGAAAAGTGTGTATGGCAGATGTGGCTTAATGCTGATACATTTCCTGGTCTGAATGAGAGGTTTTTTTTTTTTGCAAGCAGAGAGTTTATAAAACATTAAACAAATGGCTGTTGATGTATGTAGTAATGTATATATTCATTTAAATTTTTATGGTTTTAGTTTTTAGTTGTGCTGTCATTTTAAATTTCTTTGAATATTGACTAATTGAAGGTGGCTGGGGCTCGGTTGTTTTGAACATATGATTTGTTTGGTACTGTTTTTAAATGTGGAAACTTGATTCAGTAGTCAAACCTGATGAAGTTCTTGGTGTAACATAAAAGAATGAAAGCACTAATTTTCAGTATTATTGACTCGTTACGTGCTGCTTTATAGAATATTTTTTTCCTGTTCCTTGTTTTGTTGGTTCTAAGCCGCTTTTTGTTTTGGTATATCCACAAACGAAGTGCCATCAGAAATACCCATTGTAAGGACCTAAGTTTCATCTGTGACATGAACAGGCGTGTCTCTCAAAAATTACCATGTAAAGCAAAGCTTATCCCTAATCGTATTGGGAAAAACATTTATCCCTGATTTGGCACCTGTTTTTTTAAAAGACAGGGTCAGCCTATGAATGCTTGGTGTGTACAAGCCTATCTCGTAAATCTTAAAATTCTTTGGGGTAATGACACGTCAACAATATTTTGGTAAATTTTGGGGTAAACTTGGATAGGCTTAAAGTGGCTGTTAGGCCACTAGCCTAGTAACCACATGTAAACCCATAAAGGGATTAGAAATGATCAGCTTTAACAATTGGCTTAATTACTGGTGTCATTCTAAGGGGATCCAATATCTGTCCGCTTGGGATGACATGCTTGACGAGCCACGATGCTTCGCAAGGGACGGCTTGCACCTGTCACCCCTGGGCTTCCGGATATTGGCCAAGGCTCTTGCCACCCCCATAGTGCCTTTTTTAGGCAAGGCTCAAAAGACAAACCCACCTCCCTAGAAAACACAAGTGAAAAAAAACTAAGGGTAATGCTGCTCAATGCCAGAAGTCTAAACCTCAAGATGCACGCTCTCGAAGTCCTCCTCAGTGTGGAGAACATCGATGTCTGTGCAGTTACTGAAACCTGGTTCAAGGCTCCTGAGAGCACCCCAGCACTACCAGGTTATACCTCATATCATGCTTTCCGGCCCCAAAACCTGGACTGAACCACAAAAGGAGGGGGAGTATCCATATTCATCAAAGATACCCACACCTCCAGGTTAGTGGCAACGCACGAAGCATCGGAGACCATCCAGGTGTAACTAACCATAGGCAAAACTGCCCTACAGTTTGTAGCATGCTACAGACCACCCTCTCAAACTCAGGAACCCCACTCAGCCTTCCTGAAGACACTGGAGAGTATGAATGTCTCTCCAAATACCATCATATTGGGAGACTTCAACTACCCAAACATAGACTGGGAACATTACTCAAGCCCCAACACCCTAGCCCAAAGGTTCCTAGAATTCATAAACTCAAATGCGATGGAACTAGTCACCACTCCCACAAGAGGAGATAATATACTAGAACTGATCATCACAAACATGGGGACAAAATGCTCCACACCAGAAGTATACCCCTCATTGGTGAGATCAGACCATAAATTAATCTCACTGGAAATCTACATCCCACCCCCACCCCCTGCACAGAAGACCACAGTGAAGAATTTCTCAAAAGCCGACTTCACACTTCTTAAGACTGAAGTGGTATCTTTCAAGGCCCCTGGGCCAGTGGAAACCACAATCCACACCGCTGAATCATTTATAAATGCCTTCTACGGACACCTTCAAGAATGCATGGATCATGCAATCCCTAATAAAACCAAGACCCATTCCCACAAAGGCAGGCGTCCTGTCTGGTGGACCCCAGCCATTAACAAAGTTTACAACAGGAGGAGGAAGCTACTACATGACAGAGCAAAATCCCCAAAAGAGAAGGCATCTCTGATCAGTACTAGCAAAAAACTTCGAACACTCATAAAGTCATCCAAGGCCAACTTTGAGAGAAAAATCGCAAAAGACAATCACAAGGCCTTTTTTAGCTATGTTAGAAACCTGGGTGGAAACTCCCAGATATGCTCAGAGTTGGTCCAAAATGACACAAAATACACTGAACCCACAGATATTGCCAACATTCTGGCAGACAGGTTCAGTGCAAATTTCTCCGCCCCCTCCCCCCAAAAGGAGAAATATCTATCCCAGTAGAGTGTAGCCTCCCTAACATCTCAGATACCCAGGTGAGAGCCACCCTCTCCAAAGCAAAAAACACAGCATCAATGGGACCGGACGGTGTCCTGGGCTGCGTGCTACATGAACTCCATGAGGAACGAAACGCGGACATAAGGCTGCTGTTTAATCTTAGCCTTACTACAGGATACGTACCCAAAGAGTGGCGTACAGCAACAGTGGTCCCACTCCACAAAGGAGGTGCTTCTACGGACCCTGAAATTACCCCCATAAGCTTGACGAGCCTGGTCTGCAAAGCTATGGAAAGGATCATTATGGAACTCATAAACAAAGACATTGGGGACCTACAAACATTGGATCCTACCCAATTTGGCTTTGTCAAAGGCAGATCCTGCCTTTTGAACCTAGTCGACTTTTTTGAAACAGTCACTAAGGCCATTGATGAGGGTAAGGCAGTTCACACAGCCTACCTTGACCTTGCAAAAGCCTTCGACACAATACCCCACTCGGGCATCATTGACAAACTCACCAGCTTAAATGTAAACCCATATGTCACAAGATGGGTTGCAAACTGGCTCAAGGACAGAACCCACAAGGTCAGAATTGCTGGAGCCATGTCAGACTCTAAGCCAGTCACAAGCGGTGTCCCACATGGCTCAGTCCTGGGACCCCTCTTGTTCGGCATTTATTTTTCCGAGGTGCAAGCAAACATAGGAGGATTGTGGCTGACAAAGTTCGCGGATGACTGCAAACTGGGCGCCATAATTGATACTCCAGTGGACACAAGCATCCTTCAGAAAGGCCTCATAGAAATGGATAATTGGTGCCAGAGCCATGGCCTTAAACTGAACGCCAAAAAATGTATAGTCATACTCTTTGGGAAAAACAAGGTACCCACAAATTACCACATAGGTGGTAATCCATTAAGTACGGAAGAGGTAATCTGGGACCTAGGGACCCAAGTCGACAGTAACCTCTCATTTGACACACACATTGCCAAGGTGGTTAGGAAGACCTTCTATATTGCCCACCTTATCATGAAGGGATTCACATCTAGATCAAGAGAGGTCATTGTGCCCCTGTATTCTTCTCTTATCAGGCCCATGACTGAGTACAATGCCCCATTTGGGATGTATCTTACCCGGCACCTGCAGCAGTTAGAAAGACCCCAAAAGTTCCTCACCAAGAGGATAAAGGGTCTCAAACATATGTCATATGCTGCCTGGCTGAAGAAACTCCAGCTCTATTCAGTCGCATACCGCCTACTCAGAGGTGATCTATGCCTGACGTACAAGGCCATGTCCAATCTGGAATTAATGGACATGCTCCACCTCAGAAAATCCAAATCCATCAGAGCCACGAGAGCAAGAGATTTGAACCTCAACACAGAAATAAATAGGATGTGCTGGAGGGACAGATTCATAACCCAGAGGCTCCCTACACTCTGGAACAGAATCCCAGTCCATGTTAGGCAGAGCCCCCTCACTAACTCTCTTCAAGAGAAATCTTGACGAGTGGATGGGAGATCGTAGGTTTACCCCGGGGGTCATCTCTGTGTCACTACTAGACAGAGGCACAGTAAACTAAACCCTAAATGGGCATAGTATTGTCATCCCAAGGGGTGGCAAAAGCCACACACACTCTGGCTAGGCTTATAAATGCCCTAGGGCAGATAGCCTAGTATGAACCTATGAAACATTTTCACTTCCTGTATCTTACTATCCATATCCATAATCAGGAGCTTCCAAATTCTCAGTTTTTTGCACTTTTAAATTATCTTTAGTTTAGTCTCCTTCCATAAATCTTTAGTTCCACAATCAAATCCTTTTTAATCTGTATTCCTAAGTAGGTCATCTTATGGTCCCCATAGATATGGGTATGGTTGAACCGGTTCATGTGTAGATACATAGTTTCCCCCTATATATTTTGTTTCATCTCCATTTAATTAATCAGACAAACATATAAACACAGTGTAACAACCTTTTTAAAGCCAAAAAGGTGCTAGGGATTTGTTGATTGAAGGCATGGTTAGTATGGACATCTACAACTATTTGATGGTCTTGAACCCCAAAATACCTAACTTGTTTGGGTACCTAAACTTCACAAAAACCTTCAGGATCCTCCTATGACAGCCTTAGTTAATGCAAAGTCTTCCATCACATATGCTTGTTTTAAGTATGTAGACTCTGTTTTAAAGAAGTATGTAGTCAAGGAAGACCAGATCTGTAAGGACTCTTGGGCCTTTTTAAAAGCAGTGGACAGGGTCGAGTTCCAAGACAATGTAACGTTTTTAACTATAGACATCGTTGACCTATATTTTTCAATTCCACATGATGTAGGTGTAGAGTATGTAACAGAAAGATTGTTATTTTATGGGGCAGACAGTAAAGAAATTAGATTAATTCAGGAGATGCTGGATGATGTTTTGAATAGTAATTTTGTCAAGTTCAACAGTGAAATTTACAAACAGGTGGTTGGTGTAGCGATGGGCTCTCCGTGTGGGGAGAGCTACACTAACTTAGTGTTGTCACATTGGGAATGTGAGAACATTTTCAAAAAAGAGGTGTAAGGTGAAGTTATGCAACATGTATTTGGATGATATCTTTATTATGTTTGAAGGTAATGAAAATGAAGCAAAGGTTTTTGTAGAGTATTTGAATAATAGTACTCCCTTCCTCAGATTCACTTAACCTTCCATGAAGAGACTATTAAGTTTCTTGATGTAGATCTGAAAAAGACACGTTGGGAAAGAGATATTTGGCGAAGATTTACAGGAAACCTACATACTCAAACACCCTTTTACATTTTACCAGTTGTCACCCTTTACATCAAAAAAGGTCCGTTTTAAAAGGCCAGTTAGTAAGGGCAGCTCTGATGACAACTGAGATTCATACTTTTGAAGATTAATGTAGTTTAAGAAATATGTTTTTTTGAGTAGGGGTTATCCTGAAAGTTTGGTGTTTGAATTGATAAGTGAAGTACGGCACAAAAGAGTTTGTGGGACTTGCAGGCCAATTCTATCTAGAAGAGCTCTAAGTGTTAACGGAAGGGATGTAAATAGTATCGAACTGCCCATTTTGCACCATTTGCCTTTGGACAATGTAGATGAGTCTGACAAACCATTTTTTAAAAAGAGTTTTATTACACCTTTTTGTACAGAAGCAGATGAGATTGGTAATATTTTGAGAAGGAACTGGAATTTACTGTTACACGAAAGAGACTTAGTGGAAAAGGTGGGTAACTACCCTACTGTAATTTTTAGGAATGGTAGGAACTTGAACATAGTGGAGACCAACATTAGGAAGTCCCACAGGATCGAGGGTACTTTAAATGTGAATCTTGTAATTATTGTAGGTATATTGCCACAGGTACTAGTTTCGTAGTAAACGACTATGTTTGTAAGGCTAGAGGTAGATATAACTGTATCTCTAAATCAGTGGTTTATGTAGCTTCCTGTCAGTCATGCCCAGCATTTTATGTTGGAAAAACTGACAGGAAGCTTAAAGAAAGGATTTACGAACACTTTTACCACATTAAGAAGAATAGCAACACTAATGCACTGGCAAGACACTGTAATGACTACCCGACCCACCATTTTTTGTTCAAAATTATTGATCAGGTAGTTATAGATGGTAAATAAAGGTGGACCTTGCCAGTTGTTAGAAAAGTGTGAATTGTTATGGCAGCTTAGGTTAAATTCCTATACCTTGCCTGGTATTAATGAGATTACTTCTTTGTCTTGCGTTTTGAAGTTGAAAAGTCTGCTTTGGTAGATTTTTTCCTTTTCCTTAATAATTTTTTAATTTTTTATTATTGTACATGTGATTAGTGATCTAAAATTTCATATTTATTGCAACAAACTTATTGATTTTTATATAAAGTAGGTAAGACTTAATATTATGTTGTATATTACATACTATTTATTGTTTCTTTACATTTTAATACAATGAAATTTATGAGGTTTGGGACTGTTTTTCCATGTGGGTGGTAGAATATGTATGTATTTTTATGTATTTTCATATTTTTACAACTTAGCATTTTTTATCAGTATATTTGTGATATACCTTTAAATTTTCTAATTAATGCTGGTTTAACCACAAGAGCCGATTGGTTTGGATTTGGCGTCTTTTTTGCTTTAAAAAGGTTGTTACACTGTTTTTATATGTTTGTCTAATGAAGTCTACCTATTTGGGTAGACGAAAAGCACTTCACTATATTAAAAGTTCATTTTGGTGTTTCAGAGACTACTCGGTGGCTGTTTTTGTGTTTTTCACAAGTTTGCTGATGTCCTTCAAGGATGCATCTGCAGTCCTAACATATGGGTTGTCCTGCCTCAGGCAGCCCTTCGGTCGGCCGGATTCCAAAGTCTGGGTCTGGCCTCGGCTGATGTCGCACTTCACCCGACGTCATAGCTGCTGTCAATTGGGTATAAAGGCATCAGCCGACGCCATTTTCCCTAGTCTTTCTTGCCATGTGGCGCCCGAAGCAGAAGCTGTTCGCAAGTGCCGGTCGGTCAGAACCAGAGATTACTACTACCGAAGACTTCTAAAAAGCTAAGTACCCCGTTGGGGACTCTTTCTTGCCTCAGCCGATGTCAGAAAAAGTGAATAACTGTAACTTGTGGGAAACAAATACCTCATAAGGATTTCCACTCTTACTGCCTTCCTTGCTTAGGCCCAGACCACGACGTAGCAGCTTGTCTAGCCTGTGCTTCCTTCAACCGACGGACACTTAGACGTCGGTCGGAGTTTGCAGAGGACTTTTTCGGCCCCGCTTTTGCTTACAACATGCCATCGGAGACTCCGACTTCACAATTAGCTAAAAAGCGTAAGGAAAAGGACCGACACTCGCGGTCCGCGGTTTCGGCCGAAACCGTGGTTAAGCCAACCGCGAATGTCTCTGTTTCTGCTGAAACCGAGTCCTCTGTTCTTCGGCCGAAAGCATGCCTCCTACAACCGAGGCCTCCTCCAGCATGGCTGAATCTGCTACTGAATTTCCACCTGCTGCTGCAGGTTCTCGGGATTTATCAGATACTATTCCCTTAGACATCTCTACTCCTGCACGTGGAGCTGCTAGGCCCCCTGCATCCATGTCTATCAAGGCTTTTTCTAGGGCTAAAGCAGCTAAATCTTCTAAGGCCTTGCCTGCTAAAACCCCCTCACATAGGCCTAGCTCTAGTACCCAAATGCTTAGCCTGGCAGAGGATCTCATTTCCTTGATCAGGGGATCCCAACCTCACCCTGACAGGGCCTCTCATCCCCCTCCAGAGAAGAGGCCTAGAGCAGAACACCCTGAGCCAGTTTCCACAGATTATTCCTCGGATGATTCAGAAAACTCAAATCCTCCAGAAGGCCCTTATTCTCCATATGAGGACTCTGACGCAGAAGACTCCATTCCTTCTGCCTCTCCTCCTGAGGAATTTTCTTTTGGGGAAACCTTGCATGCTATGAGAGAGCATTTTCAATGGCAGGGCCAGGATTTTTCAGATTCAAGGAAAAGGCTAAGGACCTTTTTACATTTGCCACAGCATAGGCCTTTAGCCATTCCTCCAGTACTAACAGTTGTGGATGATGCATTTAATGATGCTTGTACTGCCCCTGACTCTCTTCCCCCGGCCCCTGCTAAGCCCGACAGATACTACAGGGTCCTGGACACACACTATCACTTGTATAAGGCTCCTTTTGCAGATCCAGAAACTATTTCACAGGGCCCCAAAGCTGTAGCAGCTGCCTCTGCCAAAAACCCCCTCTGAAAGAGAATCTAGAGCATTAGAGAGATGGGGTAAAAAAGTTTATACTTCTGCTACTCTTTCGGCTAGGGCCTTAAACTGTCAATTCCACATGATTCAGTATCAGGAATTTTTGTTAGATCAGCTAAATAAAAAACTGTCCTCTCCTGAACCTATAGACCGTAAGTCCCTTCAGGATTTGGTACATAACACTCAGCAGGTCAGTAATCATTCCTTAAAATGCGGCTATGATGCACTGGAGGCTTCCTTTAGATCAGCTATGACTGGTACAGTGATCAGAAGGCATGCATGGTTAAAAGAGCAATCCTTACCAGACCATGTAAAGTCAAAGCTCCTAGATGCTCCCATGGAGAAACAGTTTGTTTGGCTCCCCTGCACAGCAAGTGTTAAAGAAGGTGGAAGAAAAAGCAAAATCTGTCCAAACAGTCAAGGATTTCTTACAGGTCCAGCCGCCGAGGTTTAGTAGAAATTGGCCTTCGAAGAATTGGTCCTTTCCAGACACCTCCAGAGCACAGAGAGGCAGAAATAGGCGCCCAAGAGGCAGAGGCCAATCCAGAGGGGCCTACAGGGGACGTCAGTGGCAGCCTAACAACCAGAGAAGTACTGCCACAGATCCAGCTACTACCACTTCCACAGGACAGTCACAGTGACTTGGCTCTGATACCGCCTACCAGGGAACAACTGGAAGCACCCTTAGGCGGAAAGCTAGCCTTATTTTCAGTAAACTGGCATTACATTACAGGAGACAAATGGATTTTACAGACAATAGACAAAGGCTACAGGTTTCACTTCCATACTCTACCAAGAAAGAGAGGAATGCCAAACCTACCACCAAACCAAAAAACAAACGCTCTAGGACAAATCAACCACTTACTAAGGATGAGAGCTATAGAAAAGGTACCGTCTATGGAACAAGGACAAGGATTTTACTCCAGACTTTTCCTGGTACCAAGAAAAGAAAACCAATGGAGACCTATTCTCGATCTGTCCGCTTTGAACACATATCTCATTGTTCCAGAATTCAAAATGCTGACCTTACAGCAACTTCTTCCCATGCTGGGCAAGGAGTCTTGGCTGGTGACTCTAGATCTCAAGGAGGCATACCTGCACGTCCCTATACGACCAGATTGCAGAAGATACCTCCGATTTCTTGCAGGATCAGAGCATTATCAATTCTCAGCATTGCCCTTTGGCTTATCTACTGCGCCCAGAGTATTCACAAAATGCCTGGCATCAGTAATTGCTCATTGCAGGCTTCAGGGAATTCAAATTTATCCATACCTGGACGACTGCCTGATACAAGCGGACAACAAGATCAAATTAAGAAAAGATTTGGAAAAGGTTATTCACCTACTGCAAGCCCTGGGATACACAGTCAACATAAAAAAGTCAAGGCTGGTACCATCCCAAAGGATAACATTCTTGGGTGCAGAACTGGACACATCAAATCAAATGGCATTTCTCACAGCAGAAAAGCAAAAGCAACTACCACTCTATTTCATGGCATTAACGCAGAACCAGCTTACAGCAAGGAAAGTCCTGCAAGCCCTGGGTTACATGGCATCCTGCATAATATTGATTCCACATGCCAGACTACATATGAGGAAGTTGCAATGGTACCTAAGGAATTTATGGTCTCAGCACAAGCACAGCCTAGAAACCCAAATTCCAATAATTCCATGCCTGAAGCAAGAATTCCTGTGGTGGGCTCAGGCCTGTCAGTTGAACAGAGGTCTGCCTTTCCACAGCCCTCACCCAAGCCAGACTATCACCACGGACGCCTCAGACCTCGGTTGGGGGGCACACATGGTGGACAAGTGTATACAAGGCCTATGGACACAAGACCAGCTGAAACTACACATAAATCAAAAAGATGCTGGCAGTGAAACAGGCAATTCAGACATTCAAACCATTTCTTCAACAGGGTCATTTGCTGATAAGGACGGACAACACCACAGTCATGTGGTATATCAACAAACAGGGAGGCACACATTCATATCCTCTATGCCGGATGGCAATGGACCTGTGGAATGTGGCCCTGAACCTCAACATTCAGCTCCAGGCCATATTTGTGCCAGGAAAAGAAAATATACTAGCAGACACCTTAAGCAGAACTACCACGGATGCCCACGAATGGATGCTGCATCCAGACATCTTCAAATCCATTACAAAGAAATGGGGGCTACCAGAAATAGACCTGTTCGCTCCCCACACAACCACCAATTGAGGAAATTCTGCACAAGGACATACCACCCACTTGCTTGGAAGGTGGACTCCCTATCCTTCAGTTGGGAAAACCTGACAGCATATGCATTCCCACCTCTTCCTTTGATGCACAAAGTGCTACTGAAGATCAAAGCAGATCACCCAAGGATCATCCTGATAGCTCCAGACTGGCCGAGGCAGCATTGGTACCCAATACTGAGGAGTATGTCTCGGGCACACGCATGTACCTCTAGTTCCTTTACTGCTAACACAGAACAACTTCAAGATCCTGCATCCAAACTTGAAAACACTGCAGCTAGCTGCCTGGAATATTACATAAAACCAAGCAACCCAGATTTATCTCAGAGGGTTAAAGACATTATCTGGGAGGCTCGCAGACCCTCCACAAGGAAAACTTATTCAGCCAAATGGAAAAGATACCTCATTTGGAGTGCAGCAAAAGGAGAAAATGTATCATTAGCGAACATAGCTAACATCCTGGAATATTTAGCAGAACTTTTCCACAATGGCCTGTCTTACTCCTCCATTAAGATTCATGCATCAGCAATTTCAGCAGAATACAACATGGATCCTCCAGTCTTCTCTCATCCTCTACTCAGGCAGTTTCTAAGAGGAATTAAAAAATGTAAAGCCTCCAAGGAAGCCACCTTTGCCTACATGGGACCTGAACTTTGTGCTAGAAAAGTTAACACTTCCCCCTTTTGAACCGGCAGCAACAGCAGAATTACAGTTCTTATCTTGGAAAACTGCTTTCCTGCTTGCAATCACTTCAGCAAGAAGGGTTTCTGAATTACAGGTGTTAATGGCAGTACAGCCCTTCCTTATCTTCCATCAGGATAGATTGTCCTTGAGAACCAACCCTACTTTTATGCCAAAGGTGGTCTCCAGGGTATCATTGAACCAAGCAATCCACCTACCAACATTCTTCCCCAACCCACAGAACAGGGGGGAAAGACTACTACATTCCTTGGATGTGCACAGGCAATTGCGCTACTACCTGGACAGAACCAAGAACAATAGAAAAACTGACCAGCTTCTGGTAGCATATGCAACAGGAATGGAAGGAAAAGCAATTTCAAAACAGACAATCTCAAAATGGATAGGAAATTGCATTAGATTTTGTTACTCTTTTCATGGAAAGACAACTCCAAAAAAACATCAGACCTCACTCCACAAGGGCTACAGCCACTACTACAGCTTTCTTACGAGGAGTGGCTACCAAAGACATTTTAGAGGCTGCTACTTGGAGCTCCGTGCATACATTTGCCAAGCATTATAATCTACCTTTATACTCCAGATCCCAAGCAGGTTTTGCCACTGCTGTTTTGCAAGGGATCTTAACTACACCATAATCTTCTTAATGCCTCCTCCCCCAGTTTGGCTATGGTATTCTACCCATTTGTTAGGACTGCAGATGCATCCTTGAAGGACATAGTACAGTTTTGTACCTACCATAAATGTAGATGTCCGAGAGGTATGCATCTGCAGTCAGGATTACCCACCCTCCTTCCCCTCTGTGGTACTCCTAGGGTATTTGCCCATCTTGTAGCTAGCTGGGGGAATCTATTATGGTGTATTTGTTTGTATATATGTATATACATGTTTATTTTTGTTGGCTCTCTACTTTTTGGAACCATTTACGTTTATCCAAATTTAGCCTTCCTAGAGGGCACCTGGCATCTGGGGCAAGAAACACTGAGGAAAATGGCATCGGCTGATGCCTTTATACCCAATTGACAGCAGCTATGACGTCGGGTGAAGTGCGACATCAGCAGAGGCCAGACCCAGACTTTGGAATCCGGCCGACCGAAGGGCTGCCTGAGGCAGGACAACCCATATGTTAGGACTGCAGATGCATACCTCTCGGACATCTACATTTATGGTAGGTACAAAACTGTACTTTTCCTGTGGTTTTCTTAAAATTAAACAATACGTACATTTTCCACACCTGTTTTTAAGTATATATAAAAGATATATTTAACATTGTTAAAAAGATTTCTGATTTTTTGTTGCAGAGGATTGCTTGTCTGTGACAATTAAAGGCTTGTTGCTTTGGAACACTACCTGGGTTTCATGATTTTTGGAAATTATTGTGACTGAGCTCATCAACAAAGTTCTAAGCCCACTGTTTTTTTTTATTTTTTCCTTAACACTCATGGTGAGGTTGGAACTAGACAGATTCCTGTGCTAGTTTATTTTTAATTTACATAAATTCTGTTTGACTTGTGCACCACAGCTCTTGCCACATTTAGGCTGTACTGGACAGTAATAAAGAACTGAAGGAATTTATTTGGGAGGGAAGAAGGGGGGACTTGGGATAAGTTAATCATCCCCACAGAACAAGTTTGTTTAGGATTACCTGGTTTGTATGGGTGTTTTACAGTTATGCAGTTGAGGCTTATTGATTTATAACCTTTTACTTGTGTTATCTAGCTGTGGAAATGGATAATGATTAAGTGGGAGTTCTAGAAATTAGTAGAATAAAAAAGCACAGAACTACAGGTAAAAAGCTTTAATTTAGCACTTTCATCTCATATAATCTGAAATTTCATCAGAATCTAGAAATGAGACAGTAGGATTTGAGATGCAGATCCTTAAGGAGAATAACAGTTACCCTACATAATACTATTCATAATGTTGTAGAAAGTATTCAACAACAGTAAGCAACAATATCCTAGACCTAGTCATTACCAACATGAGTGACCAGTGTTCCACACCTGAAGTCAACTCCTCGTTGGTCCGATCCGACCATAAGTTAATCACTTTTGATATCCACATCCCGACCCCCATTAAGGAAACCACAGTAAAACATTTCTCCAAAGCCAACTTCATGCTTAAGACAGAAGTGGTGAACTTCATGACACCCATGCAAATGGACAATACAGTTACAACTGCTGAATCCTACACTAATGCACTCTACAAGCACTTACACGAGTGCATGGATTGTGCTATCCCAAACAGAACCAAGACACTATCCTCCAAAAAAAGGAAGCCAATCTGGTGGTCCCCTGCCATAAACAAACTGTACAACAGAAGGAAGAAACTTTTGCAAAAGAGAGTAAATTCCCATGAGTGGAGGAGCTCCCTGGTCACCCTCAGTAAGAAGCGGGGATCTCTTATAAGATCCTCCAAAGTTAACTACAAAAACAAAATCGCCACTAATTTTAAGGACAACCACAAAGCATTCTATAGCTATGTCAAGAATCTGTGACAACACCCAGATCTGCTCTGAGTTACAGCACAACGGCATGAAAATTACAGAACCAACTGATATTGCCAACATCCTAGCAGATAGTTTCAGTGCTAACTTTACCCTCCCTCACCCCTTAAAGGGCCCATATCTATACAGGAAGAATGCAGAGTCCCTGTAATCACAACTACGTAGGTAAAAGCTGCACTCTCTAAAGCCAAAAACACAGCATCCATGGGGACCGCGTTTTACGTGAACTTCAGAACGAACTGGCTCCCCACTTAAGCACCATGTTCAATAATAGCCTCGCATCAGGCTTTGTGCCCACTGAATGGTGCACCGCAACAGTTATCCCACTCCACAAAGGGGGAGCTACCACTGATCCCAGGAGCTATCGCCCTATTAGCCTGACGAGCCTGGTCTGCAAGGCCATGGAACGTATCATCATGGAACTCATAAACAAAGACATTGGTAACCTCCAAGCTCTGGATCCCACCCAGTTCGGGTTTGTGAAAGGCAGATCATGCCTCCTGAACCTGATAGACTTTTTTGAGGCAGTCACCAAAGCTGTAGATGAGGGTAAGATGGTTCACACAGCCTATCTTGACCTCACCAAGGCTTTTGACACCATCCCCCATTCTGGAATTATAGCTAAACTCACTAAACTAGGTATAAATCCCTACGTCACAAGATGGGTTGTCAACTGGCTCACTTACGGAACCCACACTGTAAAAGTTGCAGACTCCAAATCTGACCTCAAACCAGTGACAAGTGGAGTACCACAGGGTTCAGTCCTGGGACCACTCCTATTTGATATCTACTTCTCTGAAGTACAGGCGAACACAGAAGGCCTCTGGATAACGAAGTTTACAGATGACTACAGACTAGGAGCCATAGTCAAGTCCCCAAATGATGTGGACATCCTACAGAAGGGCCTCGCTGAGACAGATGCCTAGTGTCAGAGCCATGGCCTCAAGCTCAATGCCAAAAAGTGCAGTCTCATCCCCTTTGGTAAAAAAACTGTGTACCCATGAACTACCACATAGGCAGCAATCTACTTAACACCAAATGTGTGATGAGACCTTGGGACCCAGGTGGACAGTAGTCTCTCCTTTGATAGTCATATCGCCACAGTAGTCAGGAAGTCCTTCTACGTGGCACACCTCATCATAAAAGGGTTCTCATCCAGGAAAAAATAGGTTATTGTTCCCCTCTACTCGACACTCATTAGACCTATTATTGGAATGTACCTCACAAGACATCTGCAGCAGCTGGAAAAGCCACAGAAGTACCTCACAAAGAGGATTACTGGCCTCAAACAAATGCTCTACGCTGACCGTCTCAAAAAACTCCAGCTTTACTCTGTAGCATATCGCCTACTCCGAGGTGGTCTCTGCCTAACGTATAAAGCTATGTCAAACCCAGAGCTGTTGGACATGCTAAACCTAAAGAAATCCCAATCCCTCCGAGCTACACGGTCTAGGGACCTAGACCTTGTCACCACAATAAACAGGACATGCTGGAGGGATAGATTCCTGTCCCAGAGACTTTCCATACTCTTGAACAGGCTATCCATCTATGTAAAGCAACATTCTTCATTAGCACTCTTCAAGAAAAATCTTGATGAGTGGATGGGAAATAGGAAATGCACCCTGGGGATCACTTCTGTGTCTCTGCTTGACAGTGGCACAGGAAAATAACTTTCTTGGGTGGCGTAAGCCAGGGAACCTTGTTGGCTAGGCTTACGTAGGCCCTTGGGCCGATAGCCTAGTACCTATCTATGAACCTATTCTAACAACCAAGTCAGCACAGGAATGGAGACAGGAGATTTTGCCAATAGGGATAACATCAAGTAATAAGGGTAAAGAAAGGCAAGATGGGGCTTAAATTTACTGGAGAAAACTGGCAATGGAGTTGAGATATTGGGAAGAAATAACTAGAGAGATTAAAAAGTAAGAGTGAGATAAGTTAAGTAGAAGTTTGCACTGCAGATTAGAGTTTGCCTATAGTCATCAATCCCTGCTAAAGAAGGCAGAGAGAAAGGTATAGGGGAGTTCTGAGGGAAAGTGTTGCTTTCGTGTTAGGACATGAATAAACAAGTCTTTGTGCATTCTGTTCAAGCAGCTTTATTTCATACAAACACATCACTATAGAGGCTTACTGATTATAACTTATGCAACTTGTATACAAACTAACAACTGCGATCATGCTTGCTTACTCTCTGGCTGCTTATACAAAATGGCACTAGGGATTGCACGTATCTGGAATTTATATGTGCACATACAGCCTCGCATGTTTCTTAAAGTTAAAGCACATGCACTTTACACTCTGATTTACATCCTTCCTCCTTGAGAAATATATCATGCAATGTGTCATGAGATTATTTGGCATGCAGAAATCACAAGTAATCTATAAATAGGTTCATAGTTCATGCCCTTGCGAGCAATTTTAAGCCTAGCCAATTATCCCTTGTGATACTTTAACCCTGCACCTTGTGTTTGTAATGCAAACACCTTAACCATTAGGCCACCCTCCCAATCCTGAATGAAATAATATAAATATATATATATATATATATATATATATATATATATATATATATATATATATATACACACACACACACAATCAAGTCAACTTTGCTGCATATTTCACAGTAGGCTTAGAAACTAGTCTGTATTGTGTGACACAAAACTGGGAGTTAGATTTGGCAACTAGGACAGTTTCTACAAAATGGTTGACCTGTGGAATGTTCAGATCACTTTCTAGAACAGAATCAAACTTTTGAACACAATCTGGTCTAGAAACAGTGTCTGACTCATTCTTTGACTTGGTTTACATCACAGATGCAATGTTGTGACTGCAATGATGATGATTCTGGTACAGGAAGATGATGTCTGCGATTCCTCCTATACTCCTCACCCTACCAAATAGGATCTTGGCTCGGCACAAATGTTTGTAATCTGTCCTTTTCAATCAAAACCTTTGACTGGATTCATACCATCTCTCCTTCCCTCAACCGACGAAGTAATCTGCTCGTTCTGTCGTAACTAGATTTCTGGATAGTACGCTTCCTCAACAATTGAGCCTTGATGGTTTTATTATTCTTAGGTTCAAGGTGCAACAAACTTGAAGAAATAGGTAGTATAGTTCTAGTTTGCCTGGAAAGTAGTCTTTGAGCAGGTGAGCCAAGAATGTCATTACAGGCTATGTTTCTGACATTAAGCAAATTCAAGACTACATCTGTGTTACCACACTTTGACTTTTCAAGTAATTGCTTTGCACTCTGTATTGCACGTTTAGCTAAACCATTGGACTGAGGATATTCAAGACTACTAGTGATATGTACAAAGTCCCATTCTTTTGCAAATTTCTGAAACAACTGGCTAGTGAATTGTGTCATTGTCGGAAAAAAGTGTGTGAGAACTACCATGAACTGAGAAATGATGTTTCAACTTAGTAATAACAGTAGTTGAGGTTAAGATTGGTAGTAGATACCAATTTGAATAAAAGTCTACCAAAACCAAGTAGTGTTGATTGTTACACACACACACACACACATATATATATATATATATATATATATATATATATATATATATATATATATATGTGCGATAGATATCGGTTGCTACAGTAGACCAAGGTAGTTAAGGAACTGGAATTAGCTGAAGTGGTTTTCATTTCAAATGCAATCTAGTACTGTTGTGTATTGAACAAGAAAAAAGAACTCTAGTCATGTCTTTTGATAATGAAGGCCAAAACACTAATTCTCTTGCTCTTCCCTTGATGTGGATCGTAGGTGACCACGGTGCAAAATCTGAATATATTCCTGTTCTAAGGAAGCGGGAACAACAATTTTAGGACCTTTGAAAATGATACCATCTTCCATCAACAATTCATCTCTGTAAGAAAAATATGCTTGCACCTCAGGTGATGCACTAGATTGCTTTGACGGCCATCTGACATTGATGTAGTTATTAAGCTTCTGCGAAACTGGATCAGTCTGAGTGTGATCTCTTAACTCATATAGTCTAATGGTGGAAAACTGACATCACATCAAAGTCAAAAGGGTCTGCGTCAAGCTGTTCTGTTGTATTTCTACGTGATCGGGATAAGGTATCAGCCAGATAGAGCAATTTGCCTTTAGTGTAGACCAATTTGAAAGCATCATTCTTTGTAATCTCGCTGGAGCAGAATGCATAGGCTTCTTCAGAATACTAACTTGAGGTTGATGAGCAGTTTCAATCTGAATAGCTTGACCATAAATATAATCATGAAACTTGGAGCATGCAATTACTGTAGCCAAAAGCTGTTTCTCAATTTGAGCATACTGCAACTCCATTTGGGTTAGTGTTCTAAATGCATAGGCTATTGATCTGCCCCCTTGAAGTATAACTGCGCCTAGGCCAAAATTTGAAGCATCACAGGAAAGAATAACTGGTTTGTTAACATCATAGTATCTTAACGTAGGTGGGGTGGCAATTTTCTGCTTAAGGTCTTCAAATGCCTTCTGTTGAGGCTGCCCACTAAAGTGTGCTAGCCTGTGTAACTGATTTATCACTGTTTCTGCATTTTCTGTGTGTTTCTACCTAAAAATAAAAAAAACAAAAACATAATCCTCGTTTTCCCGCCTCTCCTCGACTAGTTTAGACCAGTTTACAGGCTTTTCTGTATTCTAGGCTGTGGTGTAGTTCCTGTGTTGTCCATTATCTTACTTGGATAGAAGGAAGTTTCTTTGCTCACCAGTGGGAGTGGGGGAGCCTTGAGCAGCCTACCTGTCCCTGTAGGAAGTGACCTCAGCACAAGAGCTGTAGTAATTGGTTGTTTTGGACCATTTCTAGCTCTTTTGAAGTTCCCTGTTTAAAATCCGCCTCTGGGCGTTTTTTCTGGCTATACTACTCAGACAAGCTCCTCGTGGTCCTGCAGAGTGGTCCTAGCTACAGAGAACTCAGAAAAGCGACTACTTTCTGGATTTAAGTATTTTTGCTGTTTTTTTACTTGGAATAGCTTCCCTAGCTTACCCTAAACCAGCTTAAACTGTTTTTTAGCTGTTTGCTGCATTATTTTAAAATCTGCACTTAAAATTACTTTTTAGTCGATTTTGATCGAAAGTTTGTTTGTTTAATTTAACTGTTGAGGCTGCCCACTAGGGTGTGCTAGCCTGTGTAATTGATTTATCACTGTTTCTGAATTTTCTGTGTGTTTCTATCTACAAACAAACAAAAAAAAAATAATCCTAGTTTTCCCACCTCTCCTCGACTAGTTTAGACCAGTTTACAGGCATTGCTGTATTCTGGGCTGTGGTGTAGTTCCTGTGTTGTCCATTACCTTACTTGGATAGAAGGAAGTTTCTTTGCTCACCAGTGGGAGTGGGGAGCCTTGAGCAGCCTACCTGTCCCTGTAGGAAGTGACCTCAGCACAAGAGCTGTAGTAATTGGTTGTTTTGGACTATTTCTAGCTCTTTTGAAGTTCCCTGTTTAAAATCCGCGTTTGCACGGCTTTGCGCGGTTGTGCGCATAGTGCAGCGCCGGTTAAACCTCTTCTGGCTCCGCCAAGTCTGCTCTTCAAATTTTCCCTTAAGGAAGCTCTACTCTTAGTATAATCAGACTATTCTTTATATTATAAGCCTAGCACTTGTTCTCAAAACTTCTCTACTAAGTAAGCACTCTCGTACTAAGTAAGCACTATATCCACTTCCCTTAAAGGCACAGCACTCCCTTATACTGTTCTAGCATGTCGAGTGGTAGATTACTGGCATCCTCTCCAGTTCAGCTGGTTAATCTGGGTATCTTAAGACAATGCTACAATTGTCTCATGTACACAGACAAACCTCTCCTCCTCCCAATAAACACAAATACATGTGAGAGATGCAACTATATAGCCAAACTGGAGGCTGAACTCTCTCAACTCAGGGCTGGCATGACCAGACAGGAGGAGATGGTAACCACACACACAACAAGCCCAGTCCCACATAGACCTACCACAACTGTAAACCAAACACATAAAAACACAAAGACATACTTGGAGGCTGTAATAAGAAATTTACCAAAACAACAGAGGCTCCCAAAGCAGACATCCAAAAATCCACCACCTCAAAACAAAACACATGCAACACATACTTCAATAAATCAGTGTGTCAATCAATCACAGCCCTTAAGGCCAAACACCATGCCTGATACACTAGTAATAGGTGACTCTATAGTCAGACACACTGATGTCCCGCTTACCAAGCTGAACAAGGAGAGGGTGACTGTGAGCTGCCTATCGGGAGCTAGGATCCGCCACATAACACATGCACTCAGGTCACTCCAAAGCAAGTACAAATATGACTCCGTCATTGTCCATGCTGGCATGAATGACCTGAGGCGTACCTCCCTGGACTACATGAAAAGAGACATAGAGGAGCTCTCTGATTATGTAGCCCAGGCTGGTATGACCCTGACCCTGAGCAGCATCTTGCCCTCACCAAGATTGATGCCACAAT
>NC_056731.1:1840821940-1840841940 GCF_019279795.1 Protopterus annectens
AAACTTTCCTCTTGTCTCTTCAAGGAGTTGGACACCAATTCCCATCATTAAGAAGCTGCTACGTGGTCTTCATTGCATACCTTTAATAAGCATTGTAAGCTGGATATGGTTTGTAGGGCCAGAGTAGGTTTTACTGAAACCATTTTATGTGGGTTTTGTTGAGGGTTCTTCTCAGCCTTCCACTTCCCATTCTGTTTCTTGAACTTTTTTACTCTCTCTTCTATGCAGAATACTGGAACAGTGATGCAGAATGACATAGTACAGTTATGTAAAATCTTACAAAAACAGTAGATATCTTATTCTTCATTGTGGCACTGTTTGCTCCTTCCCTCCAACCCCATTGTTTGTTCTTCATTTTTTCTTCTGGATGCG
This sequence comes from Protopterus annectens, assembly GCF_019279795.1. NCBI lineage: Eukaryota > Metazoa > Chordata > Ceratodontiformes > Protopteridae > Protopterus > Protopterus annectens. The sequence continues at coordinate 1,840,822,313 of NC_056731.1, forward strand.
TATGGACTCCTTTGTCCCTATGATGCCTGTTCTCTTCTAGAGCAACTCAGTTCTAGGTAGTTCATAGGTAGGTAATAGGCTATCTGCTCATAGAGTACATTTGTGAAGGTTACTGCATCTTGGGCAGCAATATCCTTTAGCGTGGGGGCTGTGAAACATACCACCTCTGTCTTAAGTAAGGTGAAGTTGGCTTTAGAAATTTTTTTTTTTACTGTGGTTTCCTTAGTTGGGGTTGGTGGTGGGGTCTGGACATCCAAAGTGATTTATGGTCTGATCTAACCAGTGACGGGTTGACCTCCAGTGTAGAACACCTGTCACCCATGTTGGTGATGACCAGGTCCACTATATTTTCACCTCTGGTAGGGGAGTTTACCAGCTGATCCAGGGCTTTTGAGTTAATGAATTCCAGGAAGTGCTGGGCCTGGAAATTTGTACTCGAGTAGTTTTCCCAGTGAATGGTAGGTAATTGAAATCGCCCAATATCAGGGTGTTCGGTAGGACCTTCATGTTTTCCAGTGTCTCCAGAAAGGTGGAGTGGTGGTCCTGGGCCATGGAGGGTGATCTGTAGCAGGCCACAACTTGCATTGCAGATTTACCCGATGTTAGTTGCACATGGATGATCTTAGAGGTATCATGCTGTGCCACTAACCTGGAGGTGTAGATATCCTTGATGAATATGGATACACCCCCACCTTTTGTGTTTAGGTCTGTGTTCTGTGGCCGAAACGTGTGGTATGAGTTGTAGCCCAGTAGTGCCGGGGTGCTCTCTGGAGCCTTGAACCAGGTTTCAGTTACTGCACAGATGTCAACATTCTCCATACTGAGGAGTGCTTTGAGCGTGTGCATTTTGAGATTTAGCATTTGTAAGTCCCTTTTTTGCACCATGTTTCATAGCTTCATAGTTTAGTACTAGGCTATCTGCCCTGGGGCATTTGTAAGCCTAGCCATAGTGATGTGGCTTTCACCACCCCATGAAATGGTACAAAAATGCACAGAATAGATTTAGAATACTGTGCTTCTGTCTAGTAGTGACACAGTGAAGGTCCCCTTATATAATAGAATTAGTTTACTGTGCCCCTGTCTAGTAGTGACACAGATGTGACCCCTGGGGTAAACTTATGATCTCCCATCCACTCATCAAGATTTCTCTTGAAGAGAGTCAGTGAGGGGCTCTGCCTAACATGAACTGGGATCTTGTTCCAGAGCATGGGAAGCCTCTGGGTTATGAATCTATTCCTCCAGCATATCCTATTCATACCTGTGCCGAGGTTTAAGTCTTTAGCTCGTGGTCCTGATGGATTTGGATTTTTGAGGTGGAGCATGTCCATCAGTTCCTGATTGGACATGGCCTTGTACGTCAGGCAGAGATCACCTCTGAGCAGGCGGTATGCTACTGAATAGAGCTGGAGTTTCTTTAGTCTGGCAGAATAAGACATATGTTGGAGACCCTTGATCCGCTTGGTGAGGTACTTTTGTGGTCTCTCCAGCTGTTGCAAATGCCGGGTGAGGTACATACCAAATGGGGCATTGTACTCAATCATGGGTCTGATGAGGGAAGAGTATAGGGGTACAATGACATCCTTGGATCTGGATGTGAATCCCTTCATGATAAGGTGTGCAAGGTAGAATGTTTTTCTAACAACATTGGCAAAGTGGGTGTCAAATGAGAGGTCGCTGTCGACTTGGGTCCCTAGGTCTCTGATTACTTTTTCTGTACTCAGTGGGTTGCTGCCTATGTGATCATTTGTGGGTACTTTGTTTTTCACAAAGGGGATGACTATACATTTTTTGGCATTTAGTTTAAGGCCTTGACTCCGGCACCAGTTGTCCGTTTCTGTGAGGCCTTTTTGTAGGATATATGTGTCCACTGGTGTATCGACTATGGCGCCTAGTTTGCAGTCATCTGCGAACTTTGTCAGCCACAACCCTCCCATGTTTGCTTTAACATCTGAGAAATAAATGCCGAACAAGAGGGGTCCCAGGACAGATCCCTGTGGGACACCACTTGTGACTGGCTTTGAGTCTGACATTGCTACAGCAATTTTAACTTTATGGGTTCTGTCCTTTAGCCAGTTTGCAACCCATCTAGTGACATAAGGGTTTACATTTAAGCTGTTGAGCTTATCTATGATGCCTGAGTGGGGTATTGTGTCGAAGGCCTTAGCCAAGTCCAGGTAGGCTGCATGGACTGCTTTGCCCTCATCAATGGCTCTAGTGATGTTTCAAAAAAGTCAACCAGGTTCAAAAGGCAGGATCTGCCCTTTACAAAGCCGAACTGGGTGGGGTCAAGTGTCTGTAGGTCCCCAATGTCTCTGTTTATGAGTTCCAAAATGATTCTTTCCATAGCTTTGCAGACCAGGCTAGTTAAGCTTATGGGGCGGTAGTTTCCAGGGTCTGTAGAGGAACCCCCTTTGTGGAGTGGGACCACTGTTGCTGTACACCAGTGTTCAGGTACATATCCTGTAGTAAGGCTAAGGTTAAATAGCATTTTTATGTGCGGGTTTAGCTCCTCTTGGAGTTCACGTAGCACGCAACCCGGGATACCATCAGGTCCCATTGATGCTGTGTTTTTAGCTTTGCTGAGGGTGGCTCTCACCTGGACATCTGAGATGACAGGGAGATTACATTCAGCTGGGATAAGTATTTCTTCTTTTGGTGCAGTTCTTCTGTGTGCAGAACATAAATGTGACGTACGGCACAACCAAGGTCTGTTTTAAACTTATTGTACATGGCCAAGCGACGGTCTGTCCACAAAGATACATCCCTTCTGTACTGTATACTGCACCAGAGAAGAGAAGGACATCAACTATTATGGTAAGATTTTACACAACTGTACTTTCTGTCACTTTCCTCTGTCATAACTACCCTGCATACCTCTCAGCTGTCCAGATTTTACCTGAATGTCCACATTTTTATCTCATATTATGGTCTATTCCCCATATCATTTTGATTTTCTGGGAAATCACTGAGGATTGAAGTTACTAAATAATGACACACACTTGAGTTTCAGACTTCATATCCTTCAGAAAATGCACAGTAAGAAGTGTTGTTATTCTAGCAACTTTCTAAGTTTATAAGAGCAGTATTTAAAATTTGTCTTTATTTTGGGGCATTTGTTCCTTATTATTTTAGGCTTTGTCTAGATTTTTGTGTTAAGAGATTGAGAAGTATGCTCTTATGTGATTAAGTTGGAACAGAAACAGTTTAAAAGTTACAATGTAGGACTAATCATTGTCAGACCAGGAATCAGACACTCGTTAGGTACTGCAAACTGTTACAATGATGGCAACAGCTGTACAGTGTCATTTCAGTTATTTGTTTATATCTTAATAGCAGTGGAATTAGAAACAGATTCATACAAATATAAGCTTAACAGAAAAACAAGTGCTGAAAACATAATACAATCCAGTAACTGACTAAGATGTAGCATGTACACTAGGAAGTGCGTTTGGCTAGTAGCTGGAAATCAGCAAAAATAAAATATGAAGTGAAAGGAAAAGATGCATGTATAGTCAATTTTAAACTTTGCATCAGTCATGCTTCTAGAGATGTAGAAGCAGCCCGCTCACAAAAATTGTGCATTTGTCTATTAGTATTCAGAAATGAGCACATATCAAACAAGAAGCTGAAAAAAGAACAGAAGAGTGTGACTACTAATGCTCCAACCTTCTGTCACACACTTGCTTTCTATGGAATTATTAGCAGGTCAGAAAGTTACTGCACCAGGCTAGTATTCAAAAATCAGAACACAGTAAAACATGAAATGAAAGAAAGAGTAACATGGTTTCCACTATTGTTTGCCTCACTCAGATGCTTTCTATCGGTAGAAGCCATGTCATAAAATTGTTGTAGATGGCCAGGATTCACAGTCACCACAGAATAAAATATGAAATGAAAGAAGCAAAAAACTCTGTTTACTAATGTTTTAAAAACCTTGCATTACTGATGTGCTTTGTAGAGAAGCAGCAGCAGCAGTCAAGTTGTAAAAAGCCTGAAAGGCTGCTTTTCTGAATGTGTGAAATGGACAGATTAAAGTAATGAATGGCTCACAGGGAAAGCTGTTGTCAGTACAACTGCAATTTCAGATGGAATTTTGCTGTCACCTTTGAAACTTCCTGCAGAGACTCTTCCCCCTCCCCCCTCAGCCAAAGGTGAGCACGCTCAGAAAGGCAAACCTGAAATGTAAACAAAGGCTGAATCAAAACAAAAAATCCCTGGGATTGTCCCTTTAAGAAGCCTTCACGTAGTTAATTGGTAAGCTTTTCTCAGGCTTGAAGAAACCTCATTGGTAGAGTTAGTAACATTCCAGTCATCCACACATACTGTTACTCCATTTAAACTCACTATCCAGTCCCCAATTATACAAGATATTTCTCTTATCGGCATAGCAAAGAGGAAGCTAAGCATTTAATAAGGGTAAAATCCAAATTATTTGATTTGCCTTTCAAGAGTACAAACCTTCCTTGGTCGACATTAATTCAATAATTAGGAATGACTTCTCTTTCCTAATTAGGGCTATTACTCCCATTTTACGACAATCTCCAGAGACCAAAAAGTAACCTTGTGAGTATCTCCAATTTAGCAGTGTATTACTTTCATCTTGCATCAAGTGAGTTTCTCTCAAACAAAGTACAGTTTCATATTGTAAAAAGCATGAAAATACCTTCATGCATTTTTGTATGTCTGTAAGACCATTAACTTTCTAGGACAAAAATGATCTGCAGATCTACTTGGTGGGACATGTGCCCATTACTAGTGGAGTTGGAGTTGTGGCTCTAGAGTGAAAGAGAAACCCTGTAAGAGCATTTGTATACCAGTGTGTCACTAAAAATAAAATGCATTCCTGTATTATTATATCCCAATGAAAAAAACACACTACAACACCCTTTTTAGAACTATGTACAGTAAAGCACTGTAAACTGATTAAGGTTACCATATTGATTGAGTTTGTAACTCCAGGATGTGATGAGTATATTCGCTTCTCAAAGTATGCTGTAGCAACAGGCAGTAGAACAAATGTGAAAACTATGCCCCGACATAGTCTGTAAAAGATGAGAGCTTTAAAGATTTGAAGCAGATTAAGAATCACTGCAGGGAACTGTAAGCTATAAAAATACTAAAGTAAAAAAGTAAGATCAAGAGCAAAGTTTTTTTTTATCATTTCTTTGTTATAATTATGTCTTTGTCTTGTAAAGTGGGCTTTCTTAACTTAAATGTGTCATTTTTACTGTAGTTACTTCAGTGGACCTATATTTATTAAGCTTAAACTGGTGTTTTTGTTTACTGTGTGCTGAGCAACTGTTCAATTACTTCCTCCGCCTTCAAATGATGCATTAGTGGGGTAAAATAGTTCAGTAGTGGGTTAGTATGTTTTCTGCAGTCTGCAGCAGATGTTATTACAAAGGGACCAGAATGTAGCCTAATCATTTAGTCAGGCAATAAATTAATAAATAAATAAATACAGCTACTTTCATGTGAAAGTAACAAAAGTAAGATGGAACAGGATAAGTTTCTTTGTAAGGTATGTAGTGCTTGGCATACTTAGTAAGAGAACATATGTGAAACTAATAAATCATTGTCTACCAGTGGATTTTAGGGAGAAAAGTACTGATGTGTGAATAACCTGAATGATGGAGCTTTTGTAATGCGTGTTTGTATATTATACCGCAAGGAATTGGTGCTAAAAATAAAAGATGTGGAATAATTTGAGCATCTGCGAAAACTGAGATGCAGTAATGTGATCATTCCATAGTCGAGTGTTTGCTGTAGTGTGATAGTGTGTATTATACTGAAGTGTCTTTATGATTTTAAATGTGTTAATTCCAGAAGGATCACTTCATTTTGCCTTCTGTCCATACATCTCGGCTGTCCCTGATTTCCCCTGCCCCTCATAAAGGTTTTTCATTTCTGGTAAATCTCTGAGAATTGTAGTTAAGTCCGTAATGCCAATTTTTTGTTTCCTATTCAGAAAATCATGTTGATGTAAAATCTGTTCTATTAACTTTTTAAGTGAATTAGTCATATTTAAAAACTGTCATAGATTTGATCATTTTCTGCTATTATTTTTGGATTTGTTTAGAATTTTAATAAAGTAAGTTGAAATGTATGCTGCTGTCTGTTCATTAGTGCTAAGTGTTTTTACCAACTTTAAAAGCTGGCAAAACACTTCATTCTCCTGTGGTTTTTTTCTTATTTTCTATTTCTTTTTTTTTTCTCTAACTGGTATTCTAGACAAATCCAGAATGTGTAGGATTCATGAAATCTGTAGTTTTCTCCATAAAAGTGATCAGTCAATCCATTGATTTATTAGTTCTTTGTCTGATTTATTAGTTCTTTATCTGATCTGATGTCGTCTCTTCCATGCGTTCCTCAGCGGATGGGTCTTTGGATCCATCTTTGGAGACTGAACTTTTTATCCAAAGCTCAATCTCCTCTCCTTGCCCATAGCTTCCTGCAGACCCTGACATTACCTCAGATCTCATTTGCTGCTCCTTTGTTACAGATATCTCTTGCTCAGGCATGGGCTCTTAAGTGAGGTTTTTTGAATACTTGCTAATTGTAGAACTTTTTTCAGATAACTTTGTGCCCTTTCTCGCTTTTTATCTATATACATAGATATAACAATTTTTTTTATCTCCAGTTTTGGAGTGTGTCCCTTATTCTCACACCTTTGGCATCTCTTTCTATTGTTAGTTTAAAATGTGTGTGTGTGTGTGTGTGTGTGTGTGTGTATATATATATATATATATATATATATATATATATATATATGTATGTATGTATACATACACAAAGTCCTTGCATTCCATATATAAAGTCCTTGCATTCCTGGTTGCAGTATTCTTTACCTATGGGATTCCATCCACGTACCATCCTCAGAACCTCTTTGCTGCCAGTCCAAATGCATCTCCTGATTGTCGGTCTGAATGCCTATGTCATTACCACCAATTTGAACGCATCTTTCGCTCTGCAGTTTGAACACCTACACCTTGGTTGCTGGGTCTGAGCTGTTGCAGATAAGTACCCCATTGTGGGGTTGTTTTTCCTTGTCTTTTTTGTTGCTTCTAGGAGTTAATGTCATCCAGAAAGGGTAAATGCCAGTGTGGGAGACATAATCCCCATAAAGACCGCCACTATAAGTGTTTGTTTTGCCTAGGAGTTGCTCATAACCATAGAACCTGTTCTATTTATCAGGCATTTGTACTGAAAAACCTTATGTAGTAGACTTTCTTTCCTTTCTTTAAATCTAGAGAATCAGCATCTGAAGCGTCTCGCTAAGGCTACAGTGGAAGGAACTTCCTGCCCCAAGGGTTAGCTATTGTGGAAGGAGAAGGTGAAAAAACTTAAGACAGGAATCTTCCGTTGTCCAGCTTTTGCCAGTTGTTTCTCTCGGTGAGAATCCAGAGGCTCATATGGCTTTGTTGTCAGATTCTTCTGCTGTAATAGGGTTGTAGACCTGCAAGGATCCGGCTTGCAGCACGTCTGATGAGGCTTTGCAGGTGTCCGTTTTGGATGTTCAGGGGGAAACCACAGTTTATTTCCAAGGGGCCTAGGAGTGTTCTTCAGATTCTAGTGAGGGAAGAAGTTCCTACTGTTATTGAATACGTCCTGGGTCAGAGCCCCCTAAGTTTTAAATGGTGGACATCAAGTGTAGTTATGATGCAGCAGTTGCCTCTTCTAGGGCTGCTGCTTTTAGTTCTGTAATGAGGAAGTATTCTTGGCTTAAGTTTCAGCCTTTATAGGTTCATAGGTGTTTACTAGGCTAACCACCGCAAGGGCCTTTTTAAGCCTAGCCATGCATCCCAAATCTCTGACAAATTCTGATACCTTTGATAAGTGTAAGCATGCATCTGGCAGATGAACCATTTACAGGTTACCTGTGTCCATTAGAGACATAGGTGCCAAACCAGGGATACATTTCCAGTTTTTCATCCAGTCCAAGTTGCACTTGAATTGGGTTAGGGAGGAACTCTGCTTCATGTGGATGGGGCGCCTGTTCCATAGACTGGGTAGTCTCTGGGACACATACCTCTCTCTCCTGCAGGTCTTAAATATCACAGGCAAAGTTTAAGTCTTTAGAATGGTACTCTGGTGCTGTTTATTTTGTGGATATGCAGGAAGGCCATCAGAGTGGGGTCTGACAATGCCCTGTATGCCAGGCATAGCTCTCCCCTCAAAAGCCTGTAGGAGACAATACAGGAATAGAGCTTTGAGGTGGTCTGCAGAGGACATTTTACTTACACCATGTGTTCTTGTAGTGAGGAACCTCTGTGGACATTCCAGTTGTTGGATATGCCTGGTTAGGTATATAACCAAAGGCAGCATTGTACTCGATGATTGGTATGATGAATGCCGAATACAGTGGAACAATGACTTCCTCGGACTTAGATGCCATACCTTTGTTTATAAGTTGCACAACATAGAATAATTCCCTCACCACTGTAGACATGTGATGGCCAAAGGCTAGATTACTATCTATGTGTGTCCCTAAGTCCCTGATTACTGGGTCAACTCTAAGTGTGTTGTCGCTATGATAGTTACCAGGGATGGATGACTTCCCAAAGGATACTATTATGCATTTCTTGGCATTTAGTTTTGGTCCTTGGCTCTGACACCAGTTGTTTGTCTGTGTCGGCCCCTCCTGGAGAACATTTGTGTCAGTGTGAGATTCAGTGATTGCTCCTAATTTGCAATCATCTGCAAATGTAATCAGCCAGAGACCACTGACATTGGCCTTGACTGCTGAGAAGTAAATGCCAAAAAGGAGCGGTCCAAGGACTGATACCTCATGGAGTTACTCGTGACTGGCCTTCTTGTAGAGATGGACTCCCCAATTCTAACTTCCTGGGTCCTATTTGTGATCCAATTGGCTATTCAGTGGGTGACATATGGGTTTGTACCTAACCTCTTGAGTTTTGTCAACAATGCCCAAGTGAGGTTTTGTGTCAAATGCCTTGGCCAGGTCAAGGTAGGCAATGTGAATGATTTTGCCCTCATCCATTGCTTTGGTTACCTTCTCAAAGAAGCCCACCAGGTTGAATAGGTATGATTTGCCCTTGACAAAACCAAACTGGGGTGGGTCCAGTGTCTCTAGAGGTTTACTATATGTCTAGTGATCATCTCCATGATAATTCTTTCCATGGCTTTACATATAGGACTAGTGAGACTTGGGGGTCTGTACTTTCCAGGGTTTGTAGATGGCCCACCTTTGTGCAGAGAGATGACTGTTGTTTTTCTCCATTCATGAGGCATGAAGCCTGTTTGGAGGCTACAGTTAAACAGTAATTTCAGAGGCCCTGATGGGTCATGTTTCATGCTATTTAAAAGGCATCCTGGAATATTGTCTGGGCCCACTGATGCAGTGTTCTTGGTCTTGGAGAGACAGCATTTAAGGACCTGTTCCCTAGCGATAGTAGGGGGAGTTATATTTGATGATATTTCCTGAGGGAAGGTTGAGGGGCTGATAGGGGTAAAGTTGGAGCTGAATGCATCAGCCAGGAGGTTTGCTATATCTATCTTCTGGCTCAGTACAGGTGGCTCCATTTACAATAAGCTCTGCACACAGTTGTGTATTGCCTTTGAGGTTGTGGACATAGCTGAAGGATGTTTTGTGGTTGTCCTTGGCCTGGGAGGCCAAACTTGCCTCAAATTTGGCTTTGGTAGACTTTATTTGTCCTCTGAGTTGTTTGCTTAGTTTGAGATTGCTTTTATCCTGCTGGGTGCTACGCCTCCTAATTTTTGCCATGATTTTCTTCCTCCTGTTATACAGCCTATTGATTTTGTGATTCCCCCATGGTAGCTTGTTCTTCGAGTTGGTTCTGTACTTCTTCCTGATGGCTACAGCTGCCTGTATGCAGCTATTAACATGCATGCACAGGGTTTCTGTGAACAGTTCCACATGGACAGCAGTGTTCTCTGGGTTTATGGGTACTTGAAATTTTCCAGGTTCATACTTAATAGCAAGTGGTTAGCCTTAGAATAGTTCCTGAATAGTCCAGGTTTAGCTGGGGGTCCAGGTTTTACTTTTATTTCAAAGGAGACCATTTTGTGGTCTGACCTTACCAGGGAAGGTATTATAGTATGGAGTGTGCAGCATTCTCCCATATTAGTGAAGACCAGATCCAGTATGGTTGCACCCCTGGTTGGTGTATTGATTATATGGTCCAGGAAGTTTGTGTTTGCAAAATCTAGAAGCATGTACGTTTGATGTCATACAAAATTCCCAGTTAATAGAGGGGTAATTAATGTCACCCATGAATACTTATTTTGTTTCTTCATTTTATTTAAGTTTGATGACTGGGGAAGTCCACTGGGCCAAGAAGAGCAGTTTTCAGTAGAGGCCCAGGGAGAAAAGCTCCACAATAATTGCAAGTCACATTTCACATGTTACAAAAGGGCATAGTTCATACAGCTAATTAAACATTTACAAATGAGCTCCATGATATTTGCAATTGGCTTGTCACAATGTTACAAAAATGAAAGACATAATTCAGTACAGAAATTTCAACATTTACATAAAATGAATATTTTTGTTGTAAACTCAGTTGTAGGTTTAACATTTCAAAATAGCTACTAGCCATTAGTAAGCTAGGAAAATATTACGCATGGAGAGGGTAATAGTATAATTGAGATTGGAGAGTCTTGTACAGTAGATTGTTGTGTTGAGTCTTTCAGCTTTTCCTGGTTAGGGGTTGCCACAGCGGAACTCCGGTCCGCTAATGATTGGTAGTTGATTTTTACGTGCCGAGTTACCAGCCCTGACGCACCACCTTCAACGAAGGTACGCCCATTCACACATGTCTCCACGCAGAAGACGTACAGTAGATATTAGAGAGAAAATTAATTTTTGGTAGGGGAGGGATTGTTTTGGGTGGGATGAAGTAATAGTAGAGGTAGTTGGATGAGTCAGTGCAAGGTGGAATGGGGGGGGGGTTACGTTGGAGAGTGGCAAGGGCATTCCCATTTGGAAGAAAGGTGAGAGAGTAGCTGAGATTTGAAATTTGTATGGTTAGGTAGGTTGTGTAGGTGTGTGGGGAGAGAGTTTGAATGTTTAGCTAAGGAGTGGGACTGCAGTAGATGGCCAGGAGATCGGGCAGGTTTGTGGACCTGAAGGCTATTTTGGTTATTGGATCTGAGTGAGTGGCTGGTAGAATGTAAGGATGTTATGTGGTCATATCTCACCTACATTCTTTACTCACGGGTTCGGAGCCAACTTATTCTCTAGCACAAAGTCTTTAATTGGCTGGGCTAACCCGGTACCCCAAGATGCACCTCGTCCTAGCCCCAGATCTCGTTTGCCACTCGTAGAGTTAGGACGTGGTCTCGCTTGGCTGTGGCTAAGTACCCTTTCAAAACTTTTCTAAGTATTTTAACAGTCTGTTATCTTGTAAAAGCTATTTTAATAGCTAGTTTTCTCTTTGGCAAAGTTTCATTGTGAGTGTTAGTGAATAGTGTGTTTTGTGGTATCCCTCTGTTTCGGCGGGCTAGGCCCATTTAAGTTAGAGGACCTAGTCCTCTCCTGTGTTCCTTTGTGTAAACCTGTGTTTGGATTTGTTCTGGTCGGTAGTTAGTTTCCCTGCTGCTCCAAAGAAATGTTTAATTTAGAGTTTCCTTGGCTGTTAGTGGTGCTTGGGTTTTTCCCGCCTTCCTCTTGTGTCTGTCGCTGTCGGTTGAGTGTGTATTGTTATTTACCATGTCTAAAGAGCAGAAAGAGCATAAACCCTCCGGGTTTAAAAAATGTACAAAATGTGGCTACAAAATGTCCATTACAGATGGGTATTCCATCTGTGTTTATTGTCTTGGTGCTATTCACCTGCAAGAGTCCTGCAGTTTTTGCCACGCTTTCAGCCCTAGGGTACTGCAAGAAAGAAAAAATAAGCTGATTTTGAAGGACTTGATTAAGCCCTCCTTTGAGGAGTCCTTAGACTCCTCTTCTTCTAGTGCAAAGTCTAAGCCTTCCAAGGCCAAGAAAAGATCTCCGGCTCCCATCTGTCTCCTCGGAGCCTCCGAAGAAGGTTTCAAAAGTGGATACTTCCTCCTCTGCTCCATTGTCCTCAGGGCCGCAGCAGAAGTTTTCGAAAATGGATACTACCTCCTCAGCTCCATTGTCCTCGGGGCCGCAGGAGGTATCTGTCGTACTGGAGTTGACCTCGGCTCCGATATTATTGGAGCTTATTCGGAGCCGGTCACCCAGTGTCAGGCATGAGTCTCCAGGTAGGAGATCCCGATCTCCTATTTCCTCCAAATCCTCTAGGCTGTCTGATTTGGATGTAGATAGGGTGGTACAGAGGCTCCTGCAGTCGCTGGTGTTAGCAACACTGTTCTCAGCTCTGACCCAGTTGGCTCCGGAGCCAGTCCCTATTCTGCTACCGATGATTCCTCTTCCAAGAACCCCTGTGTCGTCGGAGCCGGAGTGCTCCGCACTGAGTGATGTTCTCGTGTTGGCTCCGATACCCCTTGTGAGTTTATCGGAGCCAACTGCTCCAACCATGTCTGTTCCGTCCTCTGGTGTCGGTACTCTGGTTTCCTCAGTCGAACCCGAGGGGGATACCTCGGGACTCCTGTCTGTTCCGATCCTCCCTCTCGGTGCATCGGCTCGGGGAACCCCAACTCTGGTCGTGGTCTCGGAGACGGGTCGGTCCTCTGATTCAGGGGGACCTGCCTTCGAGGCCATGAGGAGCGCACTGGCCAGATTTGTCAGTTACATCACCTGGATCGGTCACTCCGTCCCCCTACACCGCTAGAGCCTCTGACGCCCCCCTATCTGTGGATGGCGGAGCCCGAAGGTCAGGGGATACCCCCTTGAGCGGTCTCCTACTTTCTGAGGGCCCCTCAGTGTCTGTGCCTGAGGAGCCCCCTAAAAAGTTGTGCAAGAGGAAGCACATAGACTCCCAGGACAAGTCCCTCACTTCCGATATCGACCTCGAGGAGTCAGAGGGGTTCCCCAAGTCATCCTCCGATGATGTCTCTTTCTCCGGGCGACTGGCCTTCCAAGATCCCCTCTGAGGAGGAGTTGGTATTCCTCAAGGCCTTCGGAGCTCAACCCTCCTCCTCCTGGGTATCTCCACCCTTCGACGAGCTCCTGGATTTGATTTGTCGAAGGGTGTGGGAGAACCCTGATTCCGTGGAACCGGTGCCCAGACGTCCAAATAAGTTCCTTTCTGCTCCCCCAGGAAAAAAGTTCCTGACCAAAGGGGTTTCTGTAGATGCCTTGGTGGAGGCGGCAGCCACTCAGCAGGACGTTGCAGAGGCTTCTTCTTCTTCCATCCATCCTCCTTACAAGGAGTCCAGGAGTATGGACCGGTATGGGAAGCGTACCCTGTCTTCGGCGACCTTTACCTTGTGGTCGCTGAATTACCTTTGTCATTTCACTCGGCTCCAAAGAGATCTCCTTAAGGAGCTAGGAGAAACTCTGATGGGTAACATGCCCGAGGCGGTAGTGCAGACTGTTAATGCCCAGTTGTCTACCCTTGGTTCCATTGTCAACTCGTCCATGAGGCTCATATCTTATGCAGCCGAAGGGGCGAGTAGGGCAGATAGCTCAGGTGTAGCTCTCAGAAGGCAAGCCTGGATGCGCCTGTGTCATTTTGCGGAGGCCTTTTAAGTCTTCCTTCATTGACGCCCCCTTTGATGGGTCCTCACTCTTCGGGACCAAAGTGAAAGACACCCTCACCAGATGCAAACAGGAGGGGAAGACTCTATCTGCCGTTGGGGCCCGTTTCTCTCTCTGTTCTAGGCCTTACTCCAAGGCTCGGAGGGGGGGGGGATGTGGTTCAAGAAGTCACAGAGGTCTTTCCCTGCCGCTCAAGGAGAGTCCCCCTCCAGAGGCAGAGGAGGGGAAAATTATTCTGGAAGACGCCGTCCTAGAGGCAGAGGAGGCCCCCGCAACTCAGGAGACCGTGATTCCTTTTGCGGATCTTCCTTTCAGCGTTCCTGAGGCGTTGCCCGACTGTGCTATTCCGGAGCCAGTCGGGGGGCCAAATTTCTTTGCATCCGGAAGCCTGGGAAAGCATCACCCAGGATCGTTGGGTACTTCGAATAGTTACCGGAGGTTACACTATCCCCTTTTTATCAACACCCCCTCCAGTCAAGAGTCCTGGACGTCCCACCCAGTCAGTGGGATCAAGCAGCACTAGAAATTTCAAAGCTGCTAGAAAAAGGAGTCATCCATTCCAGTCCTCTGACCATATCGGATCAGGAACTTGCTCAAGACTCTTTTTGGTACCGAAAAGAACAGGGGACTGAATCACTATGTTCTGAAGTCCAAGTTCCGAATGGTCACTCTTCAGTCCATTTTTCCCTTGCTGGAAAAAGGAGTATGGATGTGCTCCATTGATCTCAAGGATGCCTACTACCACATCAAGATGGACAAGGCATCCAGGAGTCACTTGCGCTTCCGGCTGGCAGCCAGTCACTTCCAGTTTCGTGCCCTGCCCTTTGGTCTCACCACAGCCTCCAGGGTGTTTACCAAGTGTTTGGCAGTGGTGACAGCTCACCTAAGACGTCAGGGATTCCAGGTGTTTCCATATCTGGACGATTGGCTTCTCACCGCCCCCACCAGGCAGCTCCTCATTCAAGCCAGGGAGAATACCATTACACTTTCTCAGCAACTAGGAATTACTTTGAACTGGGAAAAGCATGCCTTGCTGCCCTCACAGTATGTTGTTTTTATAGGCGCAGAGCTAGACTCTCTTCAAATGCGGGCCTTTCTGCCACAAGAGAGGATAAGAGTGCTGCAGTCTCAGATCCACGCACTGTTGCCCCTCAAGAGAGTTCAGGCCAGGTTAGTTCTCCAGCTTCTGGGATCCATGGCTGCCACCATCATGCTGGTGCCTCTAGCCAGGTTACACATGCGGATCCTACAGTGGCTCCTTTCGGTCCAATGGTCCTTTCAGAAACTTCCTCTTTCCGACTTGATACTTCTCATGGAACGGTACAAACAGGACCTCCGCTGTTGGCTATGTTCCACCAACCTGGACAAAGGGAGGAGTTTGATTCCTGTCTCCAGTGACCACGGTGACCACAGATGCCTCCCAGATGGGGTGGGGGGGGCATCATCTTGGCAGGACTGTCCAAGGCACGTGGCAAGATCACGAGGTATACCTGCACATCAATGTTCTGGAGATGAGAGCGGTGTTTCTAACGTTGCAAGCACTCCAAAGCTCTCTTCCTCTGGGAACGATTGCAATTCACTCGGACAGCATGTCCGTGGTGTGGTACCTGAACAAGCAGGGTGGAACCAAGTCTTATCCCCTCTGCGGAGAGGCCATGCGAGTGTGGCATTGGGCAGTATCCTCCCAACGGTTTTTAGTGGCAACGCACATTCTGGGAAAGACCAATGTGATAGCGGACAGGCTGAGCAGAGCTATTCTGATGCCTCACGAGTGGTCCCTGAACAACCGAGTGGCAGTTCAAATTTTCAACAGGTGGGGTCAGCCTTGCTGCGATCTCTTCGCCAGTCCCCTCAATACCAAATGCAGAGTACTTCACACTGATTCCCCCATAGGGGGAGTCACCCAGTGATGCTCTAGTCCATGATTGGCCTCCCGGTCTGGTCTACGCTTTTCCTCCATTTTCTCTGTTACCAAGAGTGATTCAGAAAGCCATGTCCTTGGGAAGCAGGATGATTCTAATTGCTCCACACTGGCCTCGAAAAGTATGGTTCCCCTTTCTTCAGCAGTACGCAGCGGACGGTCCTTGGGTTCTGGACCCAGTGCCAGACCTACTGATTCACACGTCAGAACAGCTCCATCCCTCCCTCCCTGCGAACCCTCAGGTTGACAGCCTGGCTGCTCCACTTCCATCACTAGTTAGACGACATTCCTTTTCACCTGAGGTGGTACACATCTTGTCTTCGTCTCATAAGTCTTCTACCAGAAGGATTTATTCCAGAAAATGGAAGAGATTCTCCATTTGGGCTCCAGCCCAAGGTTTGGTCCCCTTCACAGCCCCAATTCTGTCGGTCTTAAATTTTTTAGCCATGCTTTTCCGACAGGGCTCAGCGCCCGCTACCATTAAGGTGCAGCTGGCTGCAATTTCCAATTTTCATACATCTTACGAGCCTTCTCTTATGGGCCATAAACTCTGTAAGGCCTTCTTGAAAGGCGCCTGGTTACTTCGCCCTCCTGTTTCAGAACCTGTCATGCCATGGGATCTAAACCTTGTGCTACAAGCCATCACTTCACCGCCCTTTGAACCGGCTGCCTCCTGTGAATTAAAATTTCTATCTTGGAAGACGGCATTCCTAATAGCCATTACATCAGCCAGAAGAGTATCAGAACTTCATGTTCTGTCCATTAAACCTCCGTATTTGACCTTTCATAAGGACAGAGTTTCCCTGAGACTTAACCCGTCCTTCCTTCCTAAGGTGTCATCCACTGTTAATCTCCATCAATCTTGAGTTACCAGTGTTCTTTCCAAACTTTTCCAATAAAGCAGAGTTCAGGTTCCATCAGCTGGATGTGCACAGACAACGAAGATTCTATTTACACAGGACTAAGCATGTTAGGAAGTCTGATCAACTGTTTGTGTCCTTCTCAGAGAACAGAGCAGGTTGTCCTATTTCTAAGTGCACAATTTCTAAATGGATCAAAGATTGTATTTCTTTTATCTACTCGTCAACAGGCAGAAATTTACCTTTTCCCGTCAAAGCTCACTCTACCAGGGCAGTGTCTACATCAATAGCTTACCATGCCAGGCTTTCATTGGATGATATTTGTGCTGCGGCCACCTGGGCCTCTCCCGATGCTGTCCCATGAGTAAAGAATGTAGGTGAGATAGGACCACATAACATCAGTTAGTTATGTACTCACCATAACGATCGATGTATGTGGTCCATCTCACCTACATTCTTATGTACCTTCCCACCTGCCCCCTTCCTGAAGGATTTGGAGGAATATTGGCTCTGAGAACCCTTCAAGGTCAGTGTTTTTTTCTTTCCTTTCTGGCTGGTGTTCCTTCCAGTGCTGGTTGTGTATGAGGTATGACTGGAATGGCTGCAAACAAGATCTGGGGCTAGGGCAAGGTGCATCTTGGGATACCGGGTTAGCCCAGCCAATTAGAGACTTCATACTAGAGAGTAAGTTGGCCGAGTCGGAGCCGATTCTCTGCTCCGAACCCGTGAGTAAAGAATGTAGGCGAAATGGACCACATACATTGATCGTTATGGTGAGTACATAACTGTTTTAAGGAATTAGCGGGAGCTGGGCAGTTTTAAGGATGATTTTGTGGGCAATGGTGAGTTGTAGGTAACTGAGGTAGTTGGGTAGTTCAAGCCAGTTGAGGGTGAGGAGGGAGTGGCAATGGTGGGATGAGTTTTTTGAATTGGTTGCAAATTTGGAGATCTTGTGGTAACAGGATTCAAGTTTGGACCGCAGGCCAAGATGGAGATTGGTGAAAAGAGGGGCACCATACATAAGGGAGAGGAGTAGGAAGGTGGATGCAAGAGTTTGACTGGTAGAGGGGCTTAGGAAGCGGTTGTGCCTGTAGAGGAGACCTAACTTTTGGTGGGTTTTCTTGATTGCGGAGCAGATTTGGATGTCAAAATTTAGTTCATCAATAATGATGCCAAGAAGCTTGGTGTTGGGATCAATTTCAAGGAGGGTGTTGTTTTGATTCTGTATGGTGAATGTGGATTTGTTAATAGAGTTTTTGGTAGGGGAAAAAAAAAATTAGTTTGGTTTTATTTGCATTTAGTGCCAGATGGTTAAAATATGGTATCGGGTTGGATGGTTAGTGTTTCTAATAAGTGGTATGGGTTTCCTGGGTCATGGAGGGGGGACCTATACCTTGCAAGAAGTGGTACTGGATTTTGCCTATGGTGATTTGAACATGGAGCAGCTCAAGTGCATTGTCCTGTTTGACCAGCCTTGAAGTATATTTATTTTTGATGTAAATAGAGACACCTCCACCTTTAGTCCCTGCCTGTGAGGTAGCTGGCCTAGATGTGGGGAAGGCACTGTTTGTATGCTCTGAGAGCTTCTAGGGAGTGGAGTTTTTTGTTTAGACTCCTAGCATTGAGCAGTAATACCTTTAGATTTTCTTGGTTTTGATTTGCTATGTCAGAAGTAATTTAAGTTTGGCATTGCCCAAAAAAGACACTATGGGGAAGACAGTGATTTAGCTAACATTCGAAAGACCAGATGGGAGAGGTTCAGACCATCCCTGGCAAAGCAGCGTGGTCTGTTGACCATTTCCTTCCATGCTGACAAATATTGCACCCCTTAGAATGACACCAGAAACTAAGCCAGTTATTAAAGTGATGATATCAAGGCTAAGTTGATAGCTGCTCCTATTGATAAACATTTGTTTGGGGAAGCAGCTACTGGTTTAAGTCCCTTCAGGATAAGGGGGAAGACCTTACAGGGGCTTAAAGATTTGTTTGTCTTGTGCCTAAATTTCAGAAAAACTACCCCAATAAGTCAGCCTTTGTTTGCAGGCAATCTTGCCCTCCTACTAAGGCCAAAAACAGTGGCAAGTGGGCTCCTCCTGATAAGACCACTCCGACTTCAGGGATTCAGAAGCCTTCCTTTCCTGAGGAACCAGGTGCTGCATGACTATCTTTCTCTTCCCAGGAACAGTCCTCCTTCTCTTCACCTTAGTCTTTCTCTTCCTGTTTGGCTTCAGATTACTCAGGATTATTGGGTTCTGTCAGTTATTGGCCAGGGGTACTTCATGTTGTGAAAATTCTGTCCCCCCTTTTATGGGCATTTCTCAGTCTCCTCAGGAACAACTTTCTTTTTTTCCCCAGAGGTTCTTAAAGACCTTTTGATTCAGGGTAATTAAGGTACCGCTATCCCAAAGGGAGAGAGAGTTTTACTCCAGAATGCTTCTGGTGCCCAGAAAAGAGGGTACTTGGAGACCAATTCTTGACCTCTCTCATCTAAACACCTTTCTGAAGGTGCCCTCCTTTTGGATGTTATCCCTTGAGACAGTTTCCCATCTTACTCCCTCAGGCCTATATGGTGGTTCTGGATCTCAAGGATGCTTATCTCCATATTCCTATCCATCCTCTTTTCAAGAAGTTTTTGCGTTTCTCTGTTGCGTTGTGGCATTTTCAGTTCTCTGCCTTGCCCTTTGACCTTTAGACTACATCAAGGGTGTTCAAATGCCTCACTCCTGTTATTGCTTTTTGCAGGCTTCAGGGGATCCATATTTTTCTTACTTGGACGATCTGCTGATTAAGGCATCCTCTCCAGAGATCCTTTTGCAAAATCTTCATTTTGCCATTTCCCTTCTTTGGTGTCTAGGGTTCAAAATAAACTTCAAAAAGTCTGCTCTAATTCCCCAGGATCATGTCTTTCTGGGTCGCAGGATTCAGATGGTAACTATTCTGACATTCCTTCCTCTTCCAAAGGTCTCAACTCGCATTTCTTTCTTTCAAACTCTTCTTTCTCTGGTATGGCCAGGGAGTTTAAGAGCTCTGGGTTTCATGGCATCCACCATATGGTCAAACTCCAGATGAGAAAGTTTCAGTGGTTTCTAAAGTCAGTGTGACTTCAGCATGCATATCCTCTAAACTGTAGTTCCTCTTCCTTCCTTGTCTCAGGAAGGAACTTCACTGGTGGATTCAGCAGTTGTCTGTAAATCCAGGGTTCCCTTTTCATCCCCCTCTTCCTTCTCAGGATCTG